>NW_027639279.1:0-80046 GCF_951799975.1 Gobius niger | reverse complement strand
TTTGCCACTTTTTCATCAATTTTTCGTCACTTTTTTGTCACATTTCCATCATTGTTTTTGTCTCAGTTTTGTTGCCATTTTCACAGCTTTTTTCCAGAAGCTTTTGGATTGGGGTAAAGCCAAACTGGAGAAAATGTGCTCGGTTCAGGTGGGAGTTAAGGGGTTAAAAGAACTTATATTTGAGCAGCTTCATGGTTGTATAAGCTACACGGCGGCGGAGTGATCTGCGAGAAAATAGTCCCTCAAAATGCGATCGTTCATGTGATTCAGGTCAGTTATATTCACAGACATTTATTATTACATTTGCCTCAGGTGCTCTGTGGAGCGGGTCACACTGTTTTTAATGCAGGCTAGCTGATACCATAGACATGCACTAGCCTAGCACTAGCCTAGCACCACGAAACTCTTCAAATATAAGAACTGTATGAATTACAAAAAATATATATATCTCCATAAATCAGCAACACTTTGGATAACTAGGAAATGAGGCCCTATGTCAAAAATCCTGAAACATCCCTTTAATGTTTGTATTTTCAATGAACAGTGAAATAGTAATGTTTTTTGTGTTTCTCAGACGGGAGCTCAGGATCTGGAGACGGAGGTGAATCCACTTTCATTCCTGTATTTTCCTCACGTTCGACACTCGCTCGAGCCTAAACCGTTTGTCTTTTCCCGCAGACGACGAAGGCTCAGGCCGCGGGAAGAAAGTCTCCAAGTGTGGGAGCTGTAAGTTCGGGGCGGAGTGCGACGAGGACTCGGAGGACCTGATGTGAGTCTCGCTCTGGTTCCTACTCTGGTTCCTACTCTGGTTCCTACTCTGGCTCCTACTCTGGCTCCTACTCTGGCTCCTACTCTGGTTCCTACTCTGGTTCCTACTCTGGTTCCTACTCTGGTTCCTACTCTGGCTCCTACTCTGGCTCCTACTCTGGCTCCTACTCTGGTTCCTACTCTGGTTCCTAGCCTGTTCCATGTGTTTCCCTATAGCCGTTAGCCTGTTCAATGTGTTTCCCTATAGCCGTTAGCCTGTTCCATGTGTTTCCCTATAGCCGTTAGCCTGTTCAATGTGTTTCCCTATAGCCGTTAGCCTGTTCCATGTGTTTCCCTATAGCCGTTAGCCTGTTCAATGTGTTTCCCTATAGCCGTTAGCATGTTCCATGTGTTTCCCTATAGCCGTTAGCCTGTTCAATGTGTTTCCCTATAGCCGTTAGCATGTTCCATGTGTTTCCCTATAGCCGTTAGCCTGTTCAATGTGTTTCCCTATAGCCGTTAGCCTGTTCCATGTGTTTCCCTATAGCCGTTAGCCTGTTCAATGTGTTTCCCTATAGCCGTTAGCATGTTCCATGTGTTTCCCTATAGCCGTTAGCCTGTTCAATGTGTTTCCCTATAGCCGTTAGCCTGTTCAATGTGTTTCCCTATAGCCGTTAGCCTGTTTCATATGTTTCCCTATAGCCGTTAGCCTGTTCAATGTGTTTCCCTATAGCCGTTAGCATGTTCCATGTGTTTCCCTATAGCCGTTAGCCTGTTCAATGTGTTTCCCTATAGCCGTTAGCCTGTTCAATGTGTTTCCCTATAGCCGTTAGCATGTTCCATGTGTTTCCCTATAGCCGTTAGCCTGTTCAATGTGTTTCCCTATAGCCGTTAGCCTGTTCAATGTGTTTCCCTATAGCCGTTAGCATGTTCAATGTGTTTCCCTATAGCCGTTAGCCTGTTCAATGTGTTTCCCTATAGCCGTTAGCCTGTTCCATGTGTTTCCCAATAGCCGTTAGCCTGTTCCATGTGTTTCCCTATAGCCGTTAGCCTGTTCCATGTGTTTCCCTATAGCCGTTAGCATGTTCCATGTGTTTCCCTATAGCCGTTAGCCTGTTCCATGTGTTTCCCTATAGCCGTTAGCCTGTTCCATGTGTTTCCCTATAGCCGTTAGCCTGTTCCATGTGTTTCCCTATAGCCGTTAGCCTGTTCCATGTGTTTCCCCTATAGCCGTTAGCCTGTTCCATGTGTTCCCCTATAGCCGTTAGCCTGTTCCATGTGTTTTCCTATAGCCGTTAGCCTGTTCCATGTGTTTCCCTATAGCCGTTAGCCTGTTCCATGTGTTTCCCTATAGCCGTTAGCCTGTTCCATGTGTTTCCCTATAGCCGTTAGCCTGTTCCATGTGTTTCCCTATAGCCGTTAGCATGTTCCATGTGTTTCCCTATAGCCGTTAGCCTGTTCCATGTGTTTCCCTATAGCCGTTAGCCTGTTCCATGTGTTTCCCTATAGCCGTTAGCCTGTTCCATGTGTTTCCCTATAGCCGTTAGCCTGTTCCATGTGTTTCCCCTATAGCCGTTAGCCTGTTCCATGTGTTTCCCTATAGCCGTTAGCCTGTTCCATGTGTTTCCCTATAGCCGTTAGCCTGTTCCATGTGTTTCCCCTATAGCCGTTAGCCTGTTCCATGTGTTCCCCTATAGCCGTTAGCCTGTTCCATGTGTTCCCCTATAACCGTTAGCCTGTTCCATGTGTTTCCCCTATAGCCGTTAGCCTGTTCCATGTGCTAAAGCCGTGTTCTGTGTTCCGTGTGTTGCAGCTGCATGTGTAACATCGTGTGTAACGGACACAATGAGAACCCCGTGTGCGGCAGCGACGGCGACACGTACCCGACGCCCTGTCACGTCCGGGAGGCGTCCTGCCTCAAACAGACCAAGATCGACATCCGCCACGTGGGGCGCTGCTCAGGTACCGCCCACGCCCCCTGACCCCTGACCCCTGATCCGCCTGGTACCACCGCCCTCTGGTGGACACTCGGCATCACTGCATCAACACTAAAGTCACGCTTTTGTTTCCAGATAAAAACCGTAAAGACGACGGATCCAAGAACAAACCGGACGTTTACGGTAAAACTACAGCTGCTTCTGTTCAAACCTCAGACCAGGACCAGGACCAGGACCAGGACCAGGACTGGACCAGGACGGATCCAGGACTGAAGAACAAAAGACTAATGAAAACTGTCTTTGTTTTTGCAGCTGTTTCCAAACCTGGCGAAGGGGAGGGGCTTGTGGAGAGCTCCGCCCCCTGTCCCGAGGACTACGCCCAGTTCTGTGAGCACGGCCAGTGTGAGATGAGGCACAACCTCCCCACCTGCAGGTACTAAACCTGAACTAAACCTGGACTAAACCTGGACTAAACCTGGACTAAACCAGGACTAAACCTGGACTAAACCTGGACTAAACCAGCACTAAACCTGGACTAAACCAGGGCTAAACCAGGAGTAAACCAGGACTAAACCTGGACTAAACCTGGACTAAACCTGGACTAAACCAGGACTAAACCAGGACTAAACCAGGGCTAAACCAGGACTAAACCAGGGCTAAACCAGGACTAAACCAGGACTAAACCGGGACTAAACCTGGACTAAACCTGGACTAAACCTGGACTAAACCAGGACTAAACCAGGGCTAAACCAGGACTAAACCAGGGCTAAACCGGGACTAAACCGGGACTAAACCTGGACTAAACCAGGACTAAACCAGGGCTAAACCTGGACTAAACCAGGACTAAACCAGGACTAAACCAGGGATAAACCTGGACTAAACCAGGACTAAACCAGGACTAAACCAGGACTAAACCAGGGCTAAACCGGGACTAAACCTGGACTAAACCTGGACTAAACCAGGACTAAACCAGGGCTAAACCAGGACTAAACCTGGACTAAACCAGGACTAAACCAGGACTAAACCAGGACTAAACCAGGGCTAAACCTGGACTAAACCAGGACTAAACCTGGACTAAACCAGGACTAAACCAGGGCTAAACCAGGACTAAACCAGGGCTAAACCGGGACTAAACCGGGACTAAACCAGGACTAAACCAGGGATAAACCAGGACTAAACCTGGACTAAACCAGGACTAAACCAGGACTAAACCAGGGCTAAACCAGGACTAAACCAGGGCTAAACCAGGACTAAACCAGGACTAAACCAGGACTAAACCAGGACTAAACCAGGACTAAACCAGGGCTAAACCGGGACTAAACCTGGACTAAACCTGGACTAAACCAGGACTAAACCAGGGCTAAACCAGGACTAAACCAGGACTAAACCAGGACTAAACCAGGACTAAACCAGGGCTAAACCTGGACTAAACCAGGACTAAACCAGGACTAAACCAGGACTAAACCAGGACTAAACCAGGTCTTGACCAGGGCTAAACCAGGACTAAACCTGGACTAAACCTGGACTAAACCAGGTCTAAACCAGGACTAAACCTGGACTAAACCAGGACTAAACCAGGACTAAACCAGGGCTAAACCAGGACTAAACCAGGTCTAAACCAGGACTAAACCTGGACTAAACCAGGACTAAACCAGGACTAAACCAGGACTAAACCAGGACTAAACCAGGGCTAAACCAGGACTAAACCAGGTCTAAACCAGGACTAAACCAGGTCTAAACCTGGACTAAACCTGGACTAAACCAGGACTAAACCAGGACTAAACCAGGACTAAACCAGGACTAAACCAGGACTAAACCAGGTCTAGACCAGGGCTAAACCAGGACTAAACCTGGACTAAACCTGGACTAAACCTGGACTAAACCAGGTCTAAACCAGGACTAAACCTGGACTAAACCAGGACTAAACCAGGTCTAAACCTGGACTAAACCAGGACTAAACCAGGACTAAACCAGGACTAAACCTGGACTAAACCAGGATTAAACCAGGACTAAACCAGGACTAAACCAGGACTAAACCAGGACTAAACCAGGGCTAAACCAGGACTAAACCAGGACTAAACCAGGACTAAACCAGGACTAAACCAGGACTAAACCAGGACTAAACCAGGTCTAAACCAGGACTAAACCTGGACTAAACCTGGACTAAACCAGGACTAAACCAGGACTAAACCAGGTCTAAACCAGGACTAAACCTGGACTAAACCAGGACTAAACCAGGGACTAAACCAGGACTAAACCTGGACTAAACCTGGACTAAACCTGGATTAAACCAGGACTAAACCAGGACTAAACCTGGACTAAACCAGGGCTAAACCTGGACTAAACCAGGACTAAACCAGGACTAAACCAGGACTAAACCAGGACTAAACCTGGATTAAACCAGGACTAAACCAGGACTAAACCAGGACTAAACCAGGACTAAACCTGGATTAAACCAGGACTAAACCAGGACTAAACCAGGGCTAAACCTGGACTAAACCAGGACTAAACCAGGACTAAACCTGGACTAAACCAGGACTAAACCAGGACTAAACCAGGGCTAAACAGGACTAAACCAGGACTAAACCAGGACTAAACCAGGACTAAACCAGGGCTAAACCAGGACTAAACCAGGACTAAACCAGGGCTAAACCAGGACTAAACCAGGACTAGACCAGGGCTAAACCAGGACTAAACCAGGACTAAACCTGGACTAAACCAGGACTAAACCAGGACTAAACCAGGTCTAGACCAGGGCTAAACCAGGACTAAACCTGGACTAAACCTGAACTAAACCAGGTCTAAACCAGGACTAAACCTGGACTAAACCAGGACTAAACAGGACTAAACCAGGTCTAAACCAGGACTAAACCTGGTCTAAACCAGGACTAAACCAGGACTAAACCAGGTCTAAACCAGGACTAAACCTGGACTAAACCAGGACTAAACCAGGACTAAACCAGGTCTAGACCAGGACTAAACCAGGACTAAACCAGGACTAAACCAGGTCTAGACCAGGGCTAAACCAGGACTAAACCTGGACTAAACCTGGACTAAACCAGGACTAAACCAGGACTAAACCAGGGCTAAAACAGGACTAAACCAGGGCTAAACCAGGACTAAACCTGGACTAAACCTGGACTAAACCAGGTCTAAACCTGGACTAAACCAGGTCTAAACCTGGACTAAACCGGGACTAAACCAGGACTAAACCAGGATTAAACCAGGACTAAACCTGGACTAAACCTGGACTAAACCAGGTCTAAACCTGGACTAAACCGGGACTAAACCAGGACTAAACCAGGATTAAACCTGGACTAAACCAGGACTAAACCAGGACTAAACCAGGACTAAACCTGGACTAAACCAGGACTAAACCAGGTCTAGACCAGGGCTAAACCAGGACTAAACCTGGACTAAACCTGGACTAAACCTGGACTAAACCAGGTCTAAACCAGGTCTAGACCAGGGCTAAACCAGGACTAAACCTGGACTAAACCTGGACTAAACCTGGACTAAACCAGGACTAAACCAGGGCTAAACCAGGACTAAACCAGGTCTAAACCAGGTCTAGACCAGGGCTAAACCAGGACTAAACCTGGACTAAACCTGGACTAAACCAGGACTAAACCAGGACTAAACCAGGACTAAACCAGGACTAAACCAGGGCTAAACCAGGGCTAAACCAGGACTAAACCAGGTCTAAACCAGGACTAAACCTGGACTAAACCAGGACTAAACCAGGATTAAACCAGGGCTAAACCAGGACTAAACCAGGACTAAACCAGGACTAAACCAGGGCTAAACCAGGACTAAACCAGGACTAAACCAGGACTAAACCAGGATTAAACCAGGACTAAACCTGGACTAAACCTGGACTAAACCAGGACTAAACCAGGTCTAAACCAGGTCTAAACCAGGACTAAACCAGGTCTAGACCAGGGCTAAACCAGGACTAAACCTGGACTAAACCTGGACTAAACCTGGACTAAACCAGGTCTAAACCAGGTCTAGACCAGGGCTAAACCAGGACTAAACCTGGACTAAACCTGGACTAAACCAGGACTAAACCAGGACTAAACCAGGGCTAAACCAGGACTAAACCAGGGCTAAACCAGGACTAAACCAGGACTAAACCAGGACTAAACCAGGTCTAGACCAGGACTAAACCAGGGCTAAACCAGGACTAAACCAGGACTAAACCAGGACTAAACCAGGACTAAACCAGGACTAAACCAGGTCTAGACCAGGGCTAAACCAGGACTAAACCTGGACTAAACCTGGACTAAACCTGGACTAAACCAGGTCTAAACCTGGACTAAACCAGGGCTAAACCAGGACTAAACCAGGATTAAACCAGGACTAAACCTGGACTAAACCTGGACTAAACCAGGTCTAAACCTGGACTAAACCGGGACTAAACCAGGACTAAACCAGGATTAAACCTGGACTAAACCAGGACTAAACCAGGACTAAACCAGGACTAAACCTGGACTAAACCTGGACTAAACCAGGATTAAACCAGGGCTAAACCTGGGACTAAGAACTGGAGTAAACCCTCTCTGTCCTCGTTGTTGACCTCGTTTGTCCTCGTTTGTCCTCAGGTGCGAGGCGGCGTACGGCGGCCTCAGTGCGATCAGATTAAACCCTCTCTGTCCCGTGTCTGACCTCGTTTGTCCTCGTTTGTCCTCAGGTGCGAGGCGGCGTACGGCGGGCCTCAGTGCGATCAGCTGCTGGACTTTAACATCCTCTACGTCGTCCCCAGTGGTCAGAAGCTGCACTACGTCCTGATCGCCGCCATCATCGGCGCCGTGCAGATCGCCGTCATCGTGGCCGTGGTCATGTGCTTCACCAGGTGCGACGCTCATTCCTGTCAGGGCTGGATGTTTGACTCAGGGCCTCATTTCCTCGTTATCCAGAGTTGCTGATTTCTTTTTGTAATCTATTCAGTTCTTATGTTTGAGAGTTTCGTGGTGCTAGGCTAGTGCTAGGCTAGTGCATGTCTATGGTATCAGCTAGCCTGCATTAAAAACAGTGTGACCCGCTCCACAGAGCACCTGAGTCACTTATAACACCAGACTAACCATATAAATGTCTGTGAAAATAACTGACCTGCATCACAACGATCGCATTTTGAGGGACTATTTTGTAGCAGATCACTCCGCCGCTGTGTAGCTTATACAACCACGAAGCTGATGATGCTCAAATATAAGTTATTTTAACCTCTTAACTCCTGCCTGAACCGAGCACATTTTCTGCAGTTTGGCTTTACCCCAATCCAAAAGCTTCTGGAAAAAAGCTGTGAAAATAGCAACAAAACTGAGACGAAAACAATGATGGAAATGTGTGTGAAAAAAATGACAAAAAAATGACAAAAAAATGACAAAAATGTGACAAAAATGTTACAAAAAAATGACGAAAAAATGACAAAAATGTGACAAAAAAATGACAAAAATGTGACAAAAAAATGACAAAAAAATGACTAAAAATTGACAAAAATGTGACAAAAATGTTACAAAAAAATGACAAAAAAATGACAAAAATGTGACAAAAAAATGACTAAAAATTGACAAAAATGTGACAAAAATGTTACAAAAAAATGACAAAAAAATGACAAAAAAATGACAAAAAAATGACAAAAATGTGACAAAAAAATGACAAAAAAATGACAAAAATGTGACAAAAAAATGACAAAAAATGACAAAAAATGACAAAAATGTGACGAAAAAATGACAAAAAAATTACAAAAATTTGATTGAAAAATTTGACAAAAATGAGTTGAATACCCAACAAAAAAATGATGAAAAAAAAAAATCTGATGACATGAGGAAAAAGCTCCTCAGGCCTTCAGGCGGGAGTTAAGAGGTTAAATGATTCTATGGACACAGACATTTCTATGGTTAGTCTGGTGTTATCAGTGATTTGCCTCAGGTGCTCTATGGAGCGGGTCACACTGTTTTTAATGCAGGCTAGCTGATACCATAGAAATGCACTAGCCTAGCGCTAGCCTAGCAACACGAAACTCTTCAAATATAAGAACTGCATGAACTACAAAAAAAATATCTCCATAAATCAGCAACACTCTGGATAACGAGGACATGAGGCCCTGTGTCAAACATCCTGAAACATCCCTTTAAGGCCGTAACCACAAGAGCTGGGACGTCCTGTCTAAAGTCAGTAATAAACAGTTGCAGACCCGGAGCGCCCTCTGCTGGTCCTCAGGTCGATCAACATCAGCTCTCCTAAAAGCTGAGGGTCTAGGTCTGCTTTATCCAGCAGGGGGCGCACTGCAGCTTAACCCCCACTGTAAAGCTGTAACCTGTAGTTTAGGGGCAGAGCCGATACTGGGAACAATACGATATATCGGCGATACTATCCAATATTGATGAACCGATACAGGGTTTGTCTCTCAGAGTTTGAAAACACAACTTTCAGCGACTAAACCAGTGAACAACGTTTGAGTCAGTTTACTAAAGTGTATGATTAAACTGTAAAGTAACTAAACATAAATGTAAGTGTTTGAAATACTGATCTAATGTAGGAACGTGAGCCATTTAAAGGGAACGTTTTCCATCTGAAACTGTTCAAATCAAAGATCGTTTTGGTCGTAATTTCAGTCTTAAAGGTAAATCTACGACTATTGGAAAATACTGTTATATTTTATACGATACACGACACATGATTATTTGTAGGGATGCACCGATACCGATACCGATAATTTGGGTACAAACAAACTGTAGAATAGTTTAGTGTAAACACAATATTCCACATAGAGCTGACTTTATCACAGACTGCGCTCTCTAAACCAGAGTCTGAGCTGGATTTAACCAGAGCTAAACGTCTGCAGTGTTTACAACATACAGGCTAACGATGCTAACTCGCTAGTAGCAGTTTTGGCCATTCTGACGCCGTTTTATGCCCAGGGGTTTATTCATCTGAAAAACTAACCCAGCGACTAAAAAGTCCTCAGAAAATCCAGATTAAAGACATACAGCATGTTTATATTGAGGGAAAATGAGCTGCAGCAGAACAATGAAAACGCTGTAGCTTCTCGCTAAGTTACTACAAACACACGAGAAAATCTACAGGAGCTGAAGTAAAGACGAAAAGAGACCATTTAAGAAACATCTCAATACTATTGTTAAATAAAAACACATACATGAATAAAGCTCAGGCATTGGGAGCTTTAGGACATGGACTTTTCTGTCTATGATTGACAGAGACATAAAAATAAAAATTATACTGAATGAAAATAAAATAAATAAATAAATGGCATCAGCACAATTCTAATATAACTGCTCTTTAATGTGTCGACTACTTTACTTAAGGAAATGTACATGAGTAAATTTACTAATTACAAACCAATCTGCTGTGAAAAAGTAAGAATGAAGAAAATGCCTTGTACTCGTATCGGTATCGGCGAGTACTTGTGGTATCGGTGCCTCCCTCTTTATTTGGGCCACGGCTCCTCCTGGGCAACGTCCAAACCACGGCTTTATACAGTATTAACGTGACCTAAAGCCTGACATATAATTATATACGATATATCGGCTTAACTCCCACCTGAACCGAGCACATTCTCTCCAGCTTTACCCCAATCCAAAAGCTTCTGGAAAAAAGGTGAGAAAATGAAAATGAAATGAAAATGTGACAAAAAAATGACAAAAATGTGACAAAAAATGGAAAAAAAAAAGAAAAAAAAAGAAGAAAAAAATGACAAAAAATGACAAAAAAATGACAAAAAATGACAAAAAAATGAAAAAAAATGAAAAAAAAATGGAAAAAAAGAAGAAAAAAATGACAAAAATGTGACAAAAAATGAAAACAAAAAAAATGAAAAAAAAAGAAGAAAAAAATGACAAAAAATGAAAAAAAAAAAAAAAAATGACAAAAAAAAGAAAGAAAAAGAAAAAAATGTGACAAAAAATGACAAAAAAATGGCAAAAAATGAAAAAACAAATAAAAAAAAATGAAAAAAATGTGACAAAAAATGACAACAAAATGACAACAAAATGACAAAAAAATGGCAAAAAATGAAAAAAAAATATGAAAAAATTTTGACAAAAACATTTAACAAATGTGACAAAAAATGACAAAAAAAATGACAAAAAAAATGAAAATAAAAAAATGACAAAAAAGTTACAAAATGAGTTGAATGCCCCAAAAAAGATAGAAAAAAATCTGATGACGTGAGGAAAAAGATCCATTTAGATGAGTTTTGTAGATCTTAGCTTTCAAATGAGGCGTTACACTGGCCTACAGGATTTGGGTAAAGCTGACCTGTCGAAAATGCTCTGGGTGTAGTTGGGATTTAAGAGGTTAATATCGGCCGATGTCCCCAGTATCGGCCTGAGGCGCCTCCACAAACATGCTCAGTTCTCCGTCTCGTCCTTCCCCTGTTGTACATGTTTTGCCCTCCTGTTCCAGGCGCTGTAACAAGTCGAAGCGCGGCCGCCGGCAGAAGCAGCACCTCGGCCACTTCCCGTCCGGCACGTCGTCGCGGATGATGTAACCGCGGCGACGCAACGATGATGTCACTTCCTTTTTTTAAAAAGTCACCCACGTGTTTTTCTTACTCACGGACTCAGACCCTCGACTCGGTGCCTCTGCTCTCGCCTTATGTTTCCGGAGCCTCGTGGGACGCAGAGGGCGCCGCCATTTTGTCCTCTGACCCCTTAAGCCCCGCCTTCACCCAGCGCAGAACCTTCATCCTGCTTTAGCCGCGTTTTTAGAACCGTTTAGTTTAGTGACGGGCGAGTCTCAGAGCTGCTTCAGTCTGAACACTGACCTCTGGTGGACTAACCTTATCATTGCGACTTCTCATACACTCAGTGTTTATATTTCAGTCAGTTTCAGTTTAACTCTTAACCTTCACCTGGATCGAGAGCTGTTCCTCCAGTTTGTCTTCCCCAAATCTAAAAGCTTCTTGAAAAAGCGAGGTAGGACTTAGCTTTCAAATGTATCGATACAGACGGAGAGAAATATAAACTTTATCAAATTATTCAAAAACTACTTCATTTTTTACTTACTGAATTATGAATATAAAGACATGGAGCAAAGTGGTTCGACAGCACATAAATACATAAATAACAGAGAATGCTAACTTGCTGCTACATGTTAGCATCGGGCTAATGCTAACGGTTAGCTAGCACTGCCGTTTTTTCACTTCTACTGAACAATCTGCTGTTTGGTTATCCATATGGGCCCGATTTAGACTTGATATTCCACCAGAAAACTGACACACTCAAATCTAACATAAAAACACTTTATTCAAGCGAAGTTTAATAATGTGTCTACTTTAAGATGGACGTTTTTCCAGTGTGTCTGAGGTACAACACTAACACTGGCTTATGCAGAAAGTGATGCTTTACTTGGAGGGTTCGGCCCCTTGGTCTTTTGACGATGAAGAAACCCGGCTTTTGGGGTCATTTTTCTCGATACCGATACTGATTTACAGTCAAGAAGATTTTAGATTTGGGTAATGCTGAAGTGGGGAAACTGCGCTCCGTTAAGGCGAGACACGGCAGGTGAACAGGGGAAAAAAATAACATTACAGATATAAATATGAGAAAAAATAAGGCATTTTGAGCATTAAAACGGCCAAAATTGCCTATGTTTTGGGAAATCAAAATAATGAATTGAGCCAGATTAAATGTTATGGTTTTATTTTATTGACATATTAGTAACTAAGGTTTTTTCAGAGGGGATTTTGGATTTTTTGTTTAGTTTTTCAATAAACTAATCATCAGTGAAAAAATCTGTAAAAACTCAGCCTGTTTTTTTGGTTTCAAAGCTGAATAAATCAGGTTTGGAATTAGATATTGAAAAATCCCTCTGAAAAAACCTTCTAAACCTTGTTTTGTCTCAGCCTGTAAAGTTTGGAGTCTGTGGGAGCTTCTATAAGGGCTCAGGCTCTGCCCGAGTGCGGCTTCTCTCATTCAGAGAAAACCAGCCCTGAAGTTTTGCAGCGAGTGCGCATGCTCGGCCCGTTCTTCCACTTTTCCGCTCCAGCGTCTCGTAGGAGGAAAAACACCATATTTGGGTGAAAGCGTCATCACGGGGCCCCTTAGCAGGACACGTGGATGTCAAATCTGTCAATATTTATGAATGAAAACCCGCGGGAAAGACGGCCTTTCTACTTCCTGGTTACCTCCGCCTCGCAGACAAAACATCATAAAATAAACATCATCATTTTTATATCTGACATGAAAACTAAGATGTAAAGGGAGGAAAATAGATACAAATCTCTCTCTACTTTCCCCTGCCGTGTCTCGCCTTAAGAGGTTAAAGTAGCCTCTGTTTGCTGTAGAAGGAGCTCCTTACCTTTCGCCTCCTCAGCCGTCCATCACGTGACCAGAGGCTCCACCCCCTTCAGCCCAGAGCTCCAGGTTCTCTTCTTTCTCCTCCTCGTTCTGTCGCTCTTCTCGACCTGTTTAAAGCAGAAGTGTGTGAGATGCGCTGGGTGAGGGCGGGGCCTTTTAAAGCCGCCGCCCCCGTCCCTCCTGAAGTCGGGGACCGCAGTATCTCCACACGTCCCTCATCTGTTTACACTTGATTTCCTTTTTTCACGGAAGAATCGCGTTGTTGTTGTTGTTTGTTTTTGTGCCGGACTCACGGACCAATCAGGGACCAGCCCCGCCCCCCCCCCCCCTCGCCTCTGCGTCTCACGGGGAGCTTCGTTTTTTTGTACATTTTGTTATGACAGAAACGCACCGAAAAACCAAAATAATGCTGTTTTTTCTACTCTTACTAAAGGTTCAAACCCTGTACAGACGTGATATTAATGTCCTTGTAATAATTATTATTTTAACTCGATGGTTTTTACATTTTGATGCCATTCCGGTAATGGATGCTGGTTTAAGATGTTTAAGATGTGTTTTGTTTTTTGTTTGACTGAAGCTAATTTAAAGATTCCACGTGTGACCAGCGGGGGGCGACAGAAACGAGGCGGGGTTTTTTTTTTTTGTGTTTGCAGATTTTTTATATAAAAAGGGAAGAAAAAAAACGCCATAAAACCCGGTGGGAAATGAACGTTTAGAGTCGTTTAAGTTTCGCTTCGTCGTCGCGCGTGAAAGGAGGAGCGAACATTCCACGACTGGGACAAACTGTGCGGAGGATGAACCAAACAAGACACAAAACTGAAAGAAAAAAACATAGTTGAGAAACATATCGTGGGCGGAGAGTCACTGAGAGACAGTTTTTCCCCCATTACCGGTGCTTAAAGCTGCACTATTCGACTTTAAATGTGGGAAAACAGTTGATATTTGTGCTTATTTGACTTTGTAGTGACCCAGCGATGTAAGAGTGGTCTTTACTTTACACTTTACACTTTATACTTTACACTACAAGGTCAAATAAGCACGAAAATATCAGCTTTTTTTCCCGCATTAAAAGTCGCATAGTGCTGCTTTAAACGATACTTTTTCCCGATACTAAAATACGTGGCGTCTAGAACCAGAAAACAGAGCAATAATGTGTGTAAGATGGGGGGAAATTGAGGAAATATTAGTAAAACAAAAAAAAATGGTGTGAAAACGGGGCAAAAAATTGGGCTTAAAAACTAGGGATGGGCGATACTGCATTTTTTACTGTACTTCAATCAATATACTTTTCTAAAACTGGCTATTTTATGTAATCAATGGGTGATTTAAAATGACATTACCTTAGCTGAAAGTAGTTCCGGCTCAGTTGTTTATCGTTACCATGGAAACGGCTGCAGTGTCCTAGCATAACGGCTAATATGCGAGGGGAAAAAAACGTTAAAAACTCTTTAAAACAACCGTCAATATTTGTGAAACTCCGCAGAGAGTGACTGAACAGACTTATCTCTCAGACTTGTTAGGCAAAAATGCCGCACCTGCTGCTGAAAAAGTGATATTTGCTAAAGTCACTGCTTCTGGGGTTAGCGTAGCTGCGCCGTTAGCATTGTCTCCGCTAAACCGGAAGTGCCGATTAACCCCTGACCTCCCACCTGAACCGAGTTTTCCCTGTCCAAAAGCTTGTGGAAAAAAGCTGTGAAAATAGGGACAGAACTGAGACAAAAACAATGATGGAAATGTGACAAAGAAAATGACGAAAAATTGATGAAAAAGTGGCAAAAATGTCACAAAAATGTCACAAGAAATTGACACAAAATTGAAGACAAAATGACAAAAAAATTCGACGAAAAAATGACAAAATGTGACAAAAATTTGATGAAAATTTGACCAAAAAATTACAAAAAATGTGAAAAAAAATGTGAAAAAAAATGACAAAAAAATGACAAAATGTGACAAAAATGTGGCAAAAATGTGGCAAAAATGTGATAAATAATTGACGAAAAAATGACAAAAATGTGATAAAAATTGGACGAAAAAATGACAAAAATGTGACAAAAAATGTAATAAAAATTTGACGAAAAAATGACAAAAATGAGACAAAAATGAGAAAAAATGACAAAAAAGTTACAAAAATGATTGGAACACCAACAAAAAAACTGCTGGGAAAAAAATCTGATGCTGTGAGGAAAAAGATCCTCACGGTTCAGGCGGGAGTTAAGAGATTAAAGAGTTTTTTTTAAATAGTTTCTACTATAATAATATAATACTTTTGTTCTGTCCTCACTAGCTAACAACAGTTACTACACATGCTAACGTTTGTTTTTTTACAGTATCAATGAAAACTAATATTTAAACATATTTACTTAAAATAAACAAATCAAACTTATGTGAAGCCAAACGACAGTAAGAGGCGGCCATGACACTTACAGCTCAACGTCCTCATCAGCAGAACCGCAACAATGACACGCGCCACAAGAGGGCGCTATAAGCCAGTGTAAAAAACAAACTTATTCGATTCTTAGAAAGTAGCCGTTTGGTATCGATATATCAATACTGTGGTAACGATCCGCCCATTCCTAATAAAACATCGAAGAAAAGAAACAACATTTTTATATATAATGTTTAATCCCGACGCCATGTTTATAAATCCTTTCACAAACGATTCTCAGACCTTTGTACCGATCTCTCTCTTTTTCGTGCACTTTCCGTTGGCTCCGCCCGCCGCCCCCTGCTGGTCGCCGATGTAAATGCTGGTACTGTGTCTGTCTTTGGCTGTTTTTACCGTAGGAGACGATAAGCTGGAGCCCGTCGCTGAGAGGCGGGACGTTTACTGTAGCTGTGATGATGATGATGATGATGCATGACCTGTCGTTTAGTGTCGTAGATCAATAAAGTTAAATTATCCACTGTTTCAAAGCCTCTTTTCACTGACCCTACCGGAAACCATACAGAGACCATACAGGGGCCATACAGAGACCATACAGAGACCATACAGAGACCATACAGAGACCATACAGAGACCATACAGGGACCATACAGGGAGCATACAGGGACCATACAAGGACCATACAGAGACCATACAGGGACCATACAGAGACCATACAGAGACCATACAGAGACCATACAGGGACCATACAGGGACCATACAGAGACCATACAGGGACCATACAGGGAGCATACAGGGACCATACAAGGACCATACAGAGACCATACAGGGACCATACAGAGACCATACAGAGACCATACAGAGACCATACAGGGACCATACAGGGACCATACAAGGACCATACAGAGACCATACAGGGACCATACAGAGACCAAACAGAGACCATACAGGGACCAAACAGAGACCATACAGGGACCATACAGAGACCATACTGGGACCATACAGAGACCATACAGGGACTATACAGGGACCATACAGGGGCCATACAGAGACCATACAGGGACTATACAGGGACCATACAGAGACCAAACAGAGACCATACAGGGACCATACAGGGACCATACTGGGACCATACAGAGACCATACAGGGACTATACAGGGACCATACAAGGACCATACAGAGACCATACAAGGACCATACAGAGACCAAACAGAGACCATACAGGGACCATACAGGGACCATACTGGGACCATACAGAGACCATACAGGGACTATACAGGGACCATACAGGGGCCATACAGAGACCATACAGGGGCCATACAGAGACCATACAGAGACCATACAGGGACCATACAGAGACCATACAGAGACCATACAGGGGCCATACAGAGACCATACAGAGACCATACAGAGACCATACAGAGACCACACAGAGACCACACAGGGACCATACAGAGACCATACAGGGACCAAACAGGGACCAAACAGGGAGCATACAGAGACCATACAGAGACCATACAGGGACCATACAGAGACCATACAGGGACCAAACAGGGACTATACAAGGACCATACAAAGACTATACAGAGACCATACAGAGACCATACAGAGACCATACAGAGACCATACAGAGACTATACAGAGACCATACAGGGACCATACAGAGACCATACAGAGACCATACAGAGACTATACAGAGACCATACAGGGACCAAACAGGGACCAAACAGGGAGCATACAGAGACCATACAGAGACCATACAGAGACCATACAGAGACCATACAGAGACCATACAGAGACTATACAGAGACCATACAGAGACCATACAGAGACCATACAGAGACCAGTATAAAAAAAACATGAATCTAAAAAGAATTCCGTGGAGTATGGTGTACAGTGTTAATTTTGACAACATATTTTAGTTTAGTTTTAGTCTTTTGACTAAAATGTAATTTCATTTTAGTCAAAAAAAAACGTTTCAATTTTAGTCTAGTTTTAGTCGACTGAATTTAAGACTAATTGAGTGGACTTTGCATTGATAATATTCATTATAATCATGTTTAATGTTGCTCCTCTGCTTCATGGAGCTGCTCCACGTGAACAAAGCTCAGAGCTGATCCTTTAGCAGAGAATTTACATGATCTGAGGCTCTTTCAGACGCTCAATACAAGTTTGGATGATTTTAGTCTCTCCTTTTCCTTTTTATTTAGTCTGATTTTAGTCGACTAAAATATCTGGACATTTTAGTCAGAGTTTTAGTCTCATGAGAAACTTTTAATTTAGTTTTAGTCCAATTTTAGTCACAAAAATAACACTTTGACTAAAATTAAGACTAAATATTTTAGTCGACGAAATTAACACTGATGATGCGCCACAAGGTTCAATTTTGGGACTGTGAGAGCCAATGCAGTTGAAATGCTAAAAAGCGTTTTAAGTTAAAGTTAAAAATATTAAATAGTTTTTTGGTTAAAAAGCAGCAAAGGTTTAAAAGTCTAAAAGCTAAGCTTAAAAACTACAGTTTAAAAGACTAATGCTAAAAGGTAAAAGCGTTAAAAGAGGTAAAAAAAGCCCTCAATCTAAGTCACTCCCATTACTTAGACACCTCTGATGTCATCAGTGTTGAGCTGAGTTCAGGTGTGGGAGCAAACAGATTTTCTACCTGTTGCTACTAAGAGAATGTAATGTTCATTATTTATTTTTGTCTAATAAATGGACTTCACTGGATTACGTCTCCCTGGTCTTCAGTGTAAGAAACCTTTCGCATCTGGCTCACTGTGGCTGTTGAAATGAGCCACTACATTAGTAGAAAATCTCCTCCAGTCTCAAGACAATGCAAGGCCTGAAGCCTGTGTAGCCACGAAGACTGCTAAGGACAAGTGACTACAACATTCTATGGAGGATTCAAGCCTTTGATCTCAGTGGAGGTGAATTTATGAATGGACAATGATAAAGACTGTGTGAGCTTTGATTCTACCGTGGATTACAAATACTCAATCAGCTGTTTTCCTGCAACTTATCCAGATCAAAGCCAGGACTTTGGATAAAGAAGTAGCCCACATTGGTACAATCTACGCACAGATTGTTTTGTGAGCACAATGGCTGAAGATAAAGGAAAAGAAGGAGCAACAGGAGAAACCAATACAGACGGACAAATGGATGAAAAAGACATAGACCCAAAAGTCATGGAGTCAACAGACCGAGTGAGTAAACAAGCTGAACAAGCATTGGAGGAAAAGCTACACAGATTAATGCATTCAAGAAGAGGAGTTTTGGGACATATCACAAGAAAGAAAAATGAAGTTGAAAAACTAAGGAAAGACTCTGCTAATGTTGACAAAGTGACAGAAATTATGCAGCAGTTGACTGATGTGATATGCAAATTCATGGATCTAACTTTTCAAATTGGACAAGTGCTAAGTCCAGAGGAAAGACTTTTGGATGCAGAAACTTGGTACAAACCAAAACTGAGCTACATTAATGACTTTGTGGATGAGACCAATGAATGGATAGGTACTCACAAAAAGGACATAATAGTTGAAGACAGTGAGCTAAACGAGGCTCATGGGGATGGTTACAGTGATTTTGATATCGGGCCAAGAGCATCAAGGGCGGCGTCAGAGTCTGGGTGCTCCTCTGTAACATCCAGACGGTCATCTGTTTGCGCTACAGAAACTGCAAACCTGGCCGCATTAGAACAAAGGGCTGCACTTCTGGCAGAAAAACAAGAACTTGAATTGCAAAAAGCGCGTATTGCAGCGCAAATGGGGATTGAAACAGCACAAATAACAGCCCGTTTGGAAAAACTTTCTTTGGAGACCGTAATAGCAGAGAAAAGGGCGCAGGTACAAGTCCTCAGTCAATTTGAGGAGGCTGGCATGGACGGCATGAAGGAATATGCCAACACAATGGCGCCATCTAGTGGACAAGCAGAGGCACACACTCAACAGCCGCAGATTTTACCTGGGCCTACCCAACCCCAACAACCACGCCTACGCCCACAGCCTGCAAGCACCAGACCAAGAGACATTACAAGAACTTCCCTAACACAGTCTTCAAATGAAACAGGTGGAGCATGGAGTGAAGCAGTACATGAACAAACTGCACAAAGAAAAGCTCACCTTAAAAGACTTACAAGAAGCTGAAAATGAACTTATACGCTACAGCCAACATCAGTGGTACGATGAAGAACTGCAGGCTCTGCAAAGAAATCAGCAAGTCAAAAGAAACAGTCAATTGTACAAACTTGACCCAGTCCTGCAGCAAGGCATTCTCAGAGTGGGAGGGCGACTGAAGAAAGCAGCAATGCCAGAGCACAGTAAGCACCCTGCAATCCTCTCCAAACACTCCAGAGTTGCCGCTCTCATCCTTCAAGACATACATGAAAAGATTGGGCATTGTGGGCGCAATTATGTCCTCTCAAAGTCACGCCAAAAATATTGGATCCCTCAAGTCACTTCAAAAATCAGAAAACTTCTGTCGAAGTGCATAGTATGCAGAAAGTTATATGGCCAGCCTGGACAGCAGAAAATGGCTAGTTTGCCAGAAGATCGCCTGATACCAGATCACCCGCCATTCACGAATGTGGGTATGGACTACTTCGGACCCTTTGAGGTCAAACGGGGCCGGGTCACAGTCAAAAAGTATGGCGTCTTATTCACCTGTCTAACTACAAGAGCTGTGCATATTGAGGTTGCAGACAGTCTGGACACTAGCTCCTGCATTAATGCTCTTCGCAGATTCATCAGCAGAAGAGGACAAGTGGAAATCATACGCTCGGACAATGGCACAAATCTTGTTGGCGCTGACAGAGAGTTAAAAACAGCACTAAAAGAGCTGAACCAGTCACAGATTGAAAAGAACATGCAACAAAAAGGCATAACATGGATCTTCAACAGTCCAACAGCCTCTCATCAAGGAGGGATATGGGAAAGGCAAATTCGCTCCGTCCGCAAAATACTTTCAGCCCTTCTGAAAGAACAGTCACTCACGGATGACAGTTTGCATACACTCCTCTGTGAAGTAGAGAGCATCATTAATGGCCGGCCAATAACAACACTATCGGACAGTCCACATGATCTTGAGCCACTCACACCAAACCACTTACTTCTGATGAAAACACAGCCTAATTTACCTCCTGGAGTTTTCAACACTAACGATCTGTACTCAAGACGAAGATGGAGGCAAGTACAATATCTTGCAAACCTCTTTTGGACCAGATGGACTCGTGAGTACATACCTCTCCTCCAGGAACGCCAGAAATGGTCTGCACAAAAAAGAAACATACAAACAGGAGACGTGGTGCTTATAATGGACAACACAACTCCCAGAAACACATGGACTATGGGAAGAATCATCCAAACTTTGCCTGATGCCACAGGTTTAGCACGCAGAGTGGTGCTGAAGACAAAGTCCAGTACTCTGGAGAGACCTGTGAACAAGCTCTGCCTGCTACAGGAAGCAGATCAGAGCCAAAACAAAGACTGAAAGACTAATTACAATAATGTTATGTTTACAATGTACAATGTGTCCATGAAGATAAAGAGCTCTCAATTTTGAGTTTTTGATAATGCTTAATCTGTACAGAATTAAACATTAGGGGCCGGGACTGTGAGAGCCAATGCAGTTGAAATGCTAAAAAGCGTTTTAAGTTAAAGTTAAAAATATTAAATAGTTTTTTGGTTAAAAAGCAGCAAAGGTTTAAAAGTCTAAAAGCTAAGCTTAAAAACTACAGTTTAAAAGACTAATGCTAAAAGGTAAAAGCGTTAAAAGAGGTAAAAAAAGCCCTCAATCTAAGTCACTCCCATTACTTAGACACCTCTGATGTCATCAGTGTTGAGCTGAGTTCAGGTGTGGGAGCAAACAGATTTTCTACCTGTTGCTACTAAGAGAATGTAATGTTCATTATTTATTTTTGTCTAATAAATGGACTTCACTGGATTACGTCTCCCTGGTCTTCAGTGTAAGAAACCTTTCGCATCTGGCTCACTGTGGCTGTTGAAATGAGCCACTACAGGGACCATTATTATTTATTATTTATATGAATGATTTTGCTTCTGTTTCTATGACCGCCTTTCCCGCTCTTTTTGCTGATGATGCCGATCAAAAAAATAATAATAAAAAGCCGAACTGGGGAAAATGCACTCGTTATTGTTAAGGCGGGGGTCAGAGGTTAACATGTGTATTTGTGGAAGTGTCACAATTACGCTAATTTGGGCCAGGCTGGTCAGAGTCCAGGGCTGTTTTTCAGTCCCCGTCCAGCCCCAGGAGTGAGAACATTCTGAGAGAATTCTGATGGACAAAAGCTCCAGTCTCAGTGAGTCGTGAGGCCGACTGCGTTGCCAGGTCTGAGTCATCATTTCAAAAGCTGTGATTGGTTGATCCTAAAAACTGGATAAAAATGTACTTTTGGTGATTATGGCCAAAGAACAGATCCTCAAACTGATGGAATCTACTCTTATGAAGACTGTGTCACTGTAAATAATATTTCACATAAAAGAAAATACACTCCTGAAATGAACACTGACAGAGCCTAAACTTTTATATATATCAACCTGGTATCGTTTAACGGAACCCCGTCCTAATCATTACAAGTCTTTAGAAACGGTACATGCTGGATTTATTAAGCTTTCACCTCTTAACTCCCACCTGAACATCTCCTGTTCTCCAAATCTGAAAGCTTCTTCAAAACAGCCACAAAAAACGAGAAGAAAATGAGGATGAAAATTGACAAAAAGTGACAAAAATCCAGCAAAAAAAGTGACGAAAATTCAGCAAAAAAAAAGACAAAAATCCATCAAAAAAGTGACAAAAATTCAGCAAAAAAGTGACAAAAATCCAGCAAAAAAGTGACAAAAATCCAGCAAAAAAGTGACAAAAATCCAGCAAAAAAAAAGACAAAAATCCATCAAAAAAGTGACAAAAATCTATCAAAAAAAAAGACAAAAATCCATCAAAAAAGTGACAAAAATCTATCAAAAAAAAAGACAAAAATCCATCAAAAAAGTGACAAAAATCCAGCAAAAAAGTGACAAAAATCCTGCAAAAAAGTGACAAAAATCCAGCAAAAAAGTGACAAAAATCCAACAAAAAAGTGACAAAAATCCAGCAAAAAAGTGACAAAAATCCAGCAAAAAAGTGACAAAAATTCAGCAAAAAAGTGACAAAAATCCAGCAAAAAAGTGACAAAAATCCAGCAAAAAAAAAGACAAAAATCCATCAAAAAAGTGACAAAAATTCAGCAAAAAAGTGACAAAAATTCAGCAAAAAAGTGACAAAAATTCAGCAAAAAAGTGACAAAAATCCATCAAAAAAGTGACAAAAATCTATCAAAAAAAAAGACAAAAATCCATCAAAAAAGTGACAAAAATCCAGCAAAAAAGTGACAAAAATCCTGCAAAAAAGTGACAAAAATCCAGCAAAAAAGTGACAAAAATCCAACAAAAAAGTGACAAAAATCCAGCAAAAAAGTGACAAAAATCCAGCAAAAAAGTGACAAAAATTCAGCAAAAAAGTGACAAAAATCCAGCAAAAAAGTGACAAAAATCCAGCAAAAAAAAAGACAAAAATCCATCAAAAAAGTGACAAAAATTCAGCAAAAAAGTGACAAAAATTCAGCAAAAAAGTGACAAAAATTCAGCAAAAAAGTGACAAAAATTCAGCAAAAAAGTGACAAAAATCCAGCAAAAAAGTGACAAAAATCCAGCAAAAAAGTGACAAAAATCCAGCAAAAAAGTGACAAAAATCCAGCAAAAAAAAAGAGACAAAAATCCAGCAAAAAAAAAGTGACAAAAATCCAGCAAAAAAAAAAGAGACAAAAATCCAGCTAAAAAGTGACAAACAAAAGCGTGTCAATCGTGGTGCGAGGACAACACAGTTTTCCAGTTGTTTTGCACTGAGCCTGCGCAGGCGAGCTCCTAATGTCGCCTGCAGACGTCACATGACATATGTAGACACACACGAGGTCCCGTTTATGATCCTGTCACGTTTATATGTTGTATGTGAAGTCGTCCCGGGGCAGTTGATCAGAAACCCAGGCTCTGTCACGGCTGTCTCGGATTCTGAATTATAAAAACCTAATATTCTACACTAATGTTTTCTTACTTTTAAAATGATTCAAGGCGTCGCTGCAATGACCTGGTGCATCTTTGCTTTTGGTCAATGTTAAACTGTGCTCTGTCCTGTTTAAATAAAAAACATATCAAGGCTGGGAAATTCATCAAAATTTACTTCTGTATCTCAATAATCGTCACGGGACTTTATAATCGTCAGAGCCCAGACTTTTGGAGTTTGGAAGAAACAATGGAAGATTTTTGTGAGGAAAGTATTTGTTTTTGTCTGAGCTGAGGTTTGTATGAAACTAACTTCATGAATCAGAAACATGTATTTATTTTGCTCTGAACAAAATAAAATCCAATCGAAAATCGAGATCAATCAATGAGAAAAAAAAAATGTGATTATTTTTTTTGCCAGATCGTCCAGCCCTATGAAGCCCCTCCCCCCGTTGAAGCCCCTCCCTCATGAGCACTGCTGAAGCCCCTCCCTCGTAAGCACTGCTGAAGCCCCTCCCTCATGAGCACTGCTGAAGCCCCTCCCCCTGCTGAAGCCCCTCCCTCGTGAGCACTGCTGAAGCCCCTCCCTCATGAGCACTGCTGAGGCCCCTCCCCCTGTTGGAGCCCCTCCCCCCGGGCTGTGGGGGTCGTGTTACTTCAGCCTGGGTCAGAGCTGCTGCCTCTGTCATTCTGAGGAGATCACACTCGGCTCTGCACCGGGCTGGACTTACTCTGGTCTTTCCATCTCTGACCTCCCTGTTCTTCTTCTTCTTCTGAACTCTCCTCCTGATCTTCCTCCTGATCGTTCCTCCTGATCGTTCCTCCTGATCTTCCTCCTGATCTTCCTCCTGATCGTTCCTCCTCGCCGCCGCAGACTCTCTCGGACGTAGCGCCTCCTCAGTCGGCCGCCGTGCTCTGTCCCGATGGCGGAGAAGGCGTCGGGGGACGAGGCGGGCGGGGTGATGGTGCTGCTGGAGCGCGTCGCCGCCCTGGTGGACGGGGTGCAGGCCGCGCAGACCCGGATGGAGGAGCGGCAGGCGGAGCTGGAGACCACGGTGAAGAGCATCCAGTCGGACGTGATCAAACTGACCAACGAACACGCCAACACCAGCTCCACCGTCACGCGGCTGCTGGAGAAAACACGCAAGGTGTCGCGCCACATCAAGGACGTGCGTGTGCGCGTGGAGACGCAGAACGTGCGCGTCAAGAAGGTGGAGGCCACGCAGGGGGACCTCCTCGCCAAGAACAAGTTCAGAGTCGTCATCTACCAGGTCAGTTTAACCGCTTCACTCACGCCATAATGTTCAGCTTTCCCCAAATCTGAAAGCTTCTTGACTGGAGACAGTGGAGAGTTCAGGCTGTCGGCCTCTGTGCCTCATCTGTGAGATAGACTGTGTCGTTATCACGGTGACACTTTCTGTGCTCGATTTATGTCACACTTTCCAGCTTTTTGTTGGGTTTTTTGACCATTTTTTTTTCAGTTTTTTTTGACATTTTTTTCTGTTTTCTTTTCTGCTTTTTGAACATTTTTTTCCTGTTTTTTTTAGCCTTTTTTCTTATTATTTTTATTTTAAACTTTTTTGACAATTTTTTCCTGCTTTTTTTTTAACCATTTTTTTCTGCTTTTTAACATTTTTATTGACAATTTTTTGAACATATTTTCTGCTTTTTATTTTGCTTTTTTTTGACCATTTTATGAACATTTTTTCAACCAGTTTTTTCTGCTTTAAAAAAAAAGAAGAAAAAAGACAATTTTTTGAACATTTTTTCTTGATTTGTGAACTTTTTTTTCCTGCTTTTTTGGCCATTTTTTTTGCCACTTTCTTGTAAGTGTTCTATGGCGTTTTTGTAACTTTTTCGTTTGTTTACATCTCGTTTTCATTTCTATGTTGGCACTTATTTTCTAGAAGCTTTTAGATTTGGGTAAAGCCAAACTGGAGAAAATGTGCTCGGTTCAGGTGGGACTAAAGAGGTTAAACGAACAAGGAACCAAGCTCAGGGGCATCAGAACATTTGACTTCTCCAGAACCTCAGCAGGAGAACAGGGAGAGGGCTCCATACCAACCAATAAGAAACCAGGACCAGAACTAACCCAGGACCAGAACTAACCCAGGATCAGAACTAACCCAGGACCAGAACTAACCCAGGACCAGAACTAAAGGCCTCTTCATGCTCCACAAGACGAGAACAAAGTTGGTCTGAGCTCTGACATTTCTTTCTCCACAAGACGTGTTTCTGCAGAACGGCCACGCCCCCTTTTTCAGCCAAAACCAACAAGGAATGACCGAAATAAAACGAGCTATTTGAGTTCAAACTATTATAAAATGTATCAGTCACGATATTGCAAACATTTTGAAGATTGACTTCATGTTTAGCCTCATCTCTGGTTTATTACGTCCGTGTGTTTCTCTCCAGGACTTTGTTGCCATGTGTGTGTCCTTGTCCTTCAGCGAAGTGTTTTACTGCCGCGAGCGGCGCCGCAAAACTAGCCATGTTGTCTCCGTTTTCCGCACCGGTTTTAGGAAGTAAACATTGGATTCTCGCTTCCCACTTCCCCCCAAAAAATCCAGCCAATCACAGCCAGAGTTCTCGCAGCCCTGCCGAACAAAGTTCTGCTGAGCTGATGCGTCAGCGAGACCTGCCGAACTGTTCGGCAGCTCTGGGTGCGAGAACTAAGTTCTCGCGTCTTGTAGGCCTTAAACCAGGACCAGAACTAACCCACGACCAGAACTAAACCAGGACCAGAACTAACCCAGGGCCAGAACTAACCCAGGAGGAACTAAGTGGTCTAGAGCTAAACAGCAGTGGTTCTCAAACTTCTGAGACTAAAGGGCCTCACTGGGGGCTGGTGTCAGACCGGAGTCTCCGATGTGTCTCCTGGAGATCAAGAGTCTCCAGGTCTGGGTGAAAATGAACAGGTTCAGGAAGTCTCCGTGTGGGCGTGGTCTCAAACACTCGACCTGTCCGTTTTCACCGAGACTGGGACGTATTGGAGACGTCTCCGTGACCAGCGACGACTCCAGTCTCCGAATAGTCTCCAATACTGACTAAACTGAAGCAGAAACTCAGAATCACAAGTTCAGCTCATTCATTCCGTCTCCGCGCTGAAGAAACCACAGTCCAGGTTTCAGATGTAGGTCAGATCTGGAGCCTGAACCAGATTTAGACCCGGGACTTTTGTTGATGTATTTTTAGATCCAGCCTGGTCTAGTCCAGCTTCACGACGGGGTTTATAGCCGTTATCACAAACACAGAGGTGCAGCATTAATGATGAAAGTGTCTGAAAGCGTGCGGGCGCTGGTGAAGTCCCGGTTCAGAGTTTTACAGCTTGGCCTCGGCCGCAGCTGTTGTGGGTTATTTTGGGGCTGGAGAAGATCCAGGCTCTGAAAGGTTACTCTGTTACTCTGTCGCCTGAAGAGCCCACCCAGAGCACGGCAGAACAGGACCTGGGTCAGTCCTGGTTCTGGTCTGCTGGACTCCAGACTCCGCTCTCTCTCTCTGGAGTCTGGACCGCAGTGACGTCGCTCGCTCGTGACCTTTGACCCTCCAGGACTGTGAGCGTCTGTCAGCAGCTAAAGCGGTTACGATGAGTCAGGTTTTCTGATCTGGAGGTTTGCATTTGTGAATGAGAAGCTCTGCTGATGAACAGAATGTCCCCTCGAAAGAACATATATCAAATCAAAACACACCCATTATGGTTTGAGAGGCTGGTGATTCTTTTATGGGTCAGAGCTGAGGCTGATATGGAGCAGGACATTTGTGCTGTTGGAGTTTTGAGGATATTAGGGCTGATATTCAGGATCAGGATCAGGATCAGGAGGCTTTCACAGAGTATCGGACTGGATTTGGATCAAGTGAATCTGGCTCCAGGTTCACTACGAGGCTACTTTACACCTGCTCTTAACCTCTTAACTCCCGCCTGAACCCAGAGGATCTTTTTCCTCACGTCATCACATTTTTTTTCCATTTTTTTGTTGGGTATTCAACTCTTTTTTGTAACTTTTTTGTCATTTTTTTGTAATTTTTTGTAATTTTTTGGTAAATTTTTTATCCGATTTTTGTAATTTATTTGTCAAATATTTATCACATTTTTTGTCATTTTTTTGTAATATTTTTGTAATTTTTTGTCATTTTCCCCCCCATTTTTTATCACATTTTTGTAATTTTTTTGTCAAATATTTATCACATTTTTTGTATTTTTTTTGTAATTTATTTGTATTTTTTTGTCAGATTTTTGTAATTTTTTTAGTAATTTTTTTTTTTTTTTTGTAATTTTTTTTGTAATATTTTTGTAATTTTTTGTCATTTTTCCCCCCATTTTTTATCACATTTTTGTAATTTTTTTGTCAAATATTTATCACATTTTTTGTATTTTTTTTGTAATTTATTTGTATTTTTTTGTCAGATTTTTGTAATTTTTTTGTAATTTTTTTGTATTTTTTTGTCAGATTTTTGTAATTTTTTTGTCATTTTTTGGTCATTTTTTGTCATTTTTTCGTCCATTTTTTGTCACATTTTTGTCATTTTTTTTGGTCAAATATTTGTCACATTTTCAAGTCCCCAAAAAACATCCCTGAATCTGGCTCCAGGCTGCAGGTTCACCACAGTGCAGGTTCTTTTCCACCAAGCTGGTTCCCAGTGCTGGTTCTGGGCCAGTTCCAGTTCCGGTTCTTTCTTTTTCCACTGGAAAAACGCTGTCTCTTGGTTCCAAAATCTGGTGCCGGTCGGGAACCAGATTTCACCTGGACCAAGAAACGAGCAGCAGTGATGTCAGCGGCTGGGGGCGTGGCTCTCTCCTCCAACAAACAATCAATATGAGTTAGTTTGTGCTTAGAACTTCCTGGAGAAACAGTGTCTGTGGAGGAAACTGTTGTTTTGCTTTATGCTCTTCAGCTAAAACAAGAGTTAGAAAGAAGAAATTAAAATGTTAACGGCTGCTGTGACTGAAACATAAACTTATGTTTCTGTATTTTCTAACCAGAAGTGGCTGTAGTGAGATGTTACTATCCATGTTTTATGTTGACTTCCCAAAAACCAAGTCAGTCTGGAACCAACCCGGCACCAGAACCAGCTCTGAACCAACACCTTGGTGGAAAAGCCCTTGTACGAGGCTACTTTACACCTGCTTCTTCAAAACTCACTGAGGACATTCATACCATCAGAGGAAAGGTCCTTCTTCATCTGCAGAGCCATTTAGCTTCTCCAGAGGATCCAGCAGCAGAGATGAGGCTCCGTAGATCTGCACTTTTGTTTCATAGTCTAGTAAAAAAGAAATCTGAAAAGGCTCCGTTAACACTTTTGTGGTTCCGGAATGTTAGGGGAAACCTTGTTTTTATGTTAATATAAGATGTTGGGAACATATTTCATGAATATGCCACTCACGCATCGCCTTCGTTTGTTTTTTATTGAAGAAACGAGAAGAGAATGTTTACCAAAAAGTCGCACCTTAAATCATGCACTATTTTCTCATGAAATGTGCACTCTATGTGTAGTCTGACATTATCTCACTTCACAGGAAAGCTTAGGTTTATAGATTTAATAAAATAAACAAATTATGTCAGTTCTTTCATTGTGGAAACAAGATGGCCGCCATAACTGAACTGGCTTATGCTCAGTTCAATTGTTGTATCTTCAAAACGATACCAGATTTTCTGAAATAATATATACACTATATCAACCTCAGAAAGTGTGCAACATTCCATCTTCATCAGTTAAAGCATAAATAAATTACATTAAATTTAATCTGTGAATGTTACTGAAATGGCTCATTTCCATCCATGTACTGTTGTCACATAAAATGAAATATCTTCAACATGAAATTAGATTTTCTCATGAAATTTGCTCTATATGTGTAGTTTGACTTGATATCACGTCACAGGAAATGTTTGCTTTATAGGTTTAAAATTAAACTAATTATGTCCGTTTTTTCATAGTGGAAACAAGATGGCCGCTGTAACTGAACTGGCTGAGACTCAGTTCAATTGTTGTATCTTCATACTCGGTAGAAACCAGAGTATCGGTACAAACCCAGAGTATCGACCCAGAGTATCAGTACAAACCCAGAGTATCAGTAGAAACCCAGAGTATCTGTACAAACCCAGAGTATCTGTAGAAACCCAGAGTATCTGTACAAACCCAGAGTATCTGTAGAAACCCAGAGTATCTGTAGAAACCCAGAGTATCTGTAGAAACCCAGAGTATCTGTAGAAACCCAGAGTATCTGTAGAAACCCAGAGTATCGGTACAAACCCAGAGTATCTGTAGAAACCCAGAGTATCTGTAGAAACCCAGAGTATCTGTAGAAACCCAGAGTATCTGTAGAAACCCAGAGTATCTGTAGAAACCCAGAGTATCAGTAGAAACCCAGAGTATCGGTACAAACCCAGAGTATCGGTACAAACCCAGAGTATCGGTACAAACCCAGAGTATCGGTAGAAACCCAGAGTATCTGTAGAAACCCAGAGTATCTGTAGAAACCCAGAGTATCTGTAGAAACCCAGAGTATCTGTAGAAACCCAGAGTATCGGTACAAACCCAGAGTATCTGTAGAAACCCAGAGTATCTGTAGAAACCCAGAGTATCAGTACAAACCCAGAGTATCGGTACAAACCCAGAGTATCGGTACAAACCCAGAGTATCGGTAGAAACCCAGAGTATCAGTAGAAACCCAGAGTATCGGTACAAACCCAGAGTATCGGTAGAAACCCAGAGTATCTGTACAAACCCAGAGTATCGGTACAAACCCAGAGTATCGGTAGAAACCCAGAGTATCTGTAGAAACCCAGAGTATCGGTACAAACCCAGAGTATCGGTACAAACCCAGAGTATCGGTACAAACCCAGAGTATCAGTACAAACCCAGAGTATCAGTAGAAAACCAGAGTATCTGTACAAACCCAGAGTATCTGTAGAAACCCAGAGTATCGGTAGAAACCCAGAGTATCGGTAGAAACCCAGAGTATCTGTAGAAACCCAGAGTATCAGTACAAACCCAGAGTATCGACCCAGAGTATCAGTACAAACCCAGAGTATCAGTACAAACCCAGAGTATCGGTAGAAACCCAGAGTATCAGTAGAAACCCAGAGTATCGACCCAGAGTATCAGTACAAACCCAGAGTATCGGTACAAACCCAGAGTATCAGTACAAACCCAGAGTATCTGTAGAAACCCAGAGTATCAGTAGAAACCCAGAGTATCAGTACAAACCCAGAGTATCTGTAGAAACCCAGAGTATCTGTAGAAACCCAGAGTATCTGTAGAAACCCAGAGTATCAGTACAAACCCAGAGTATCAGTAGAAACCCAGAGTATCGGTACAAACCCAGAGTATCTGTAGAAACCCAGAGTATCTGTAGAAACCCAGAGTATCTGTAGAAACCCAGAGTATCAGTACAAACCCAGAGTATCTGCAGAAACCCAGAGTATCAGTAGAAACCCAGAGTATCAGTAGAAACCCAGAGTATCTGTAGAAACCCAGAGTATCAGTAGAAACCCAGAGTATCTGTAGAAACCCAGAGTATCAGTACAAACCCAGAGTATCTGTACAAACCCAGAGTATCTGTACAAACCCAGAGTATCTGTAGAAACCCAGAGTATCTGTAGAAACCCAGAGTATCAGTACAAACCCAGAGTATCAGTACAAACCCAGAGTATCAGTACAAACCCAGAGTATCAGTAGAAACCCAGAGTATCAGTAGAAACCCAGAGTATCAGTACAAACCCAGAGTATCAGTAGAAACCCAGAGTATCGGTACAAACCCAGAGTATCGGTACAAACCCAGAGTATCTGTAGAAACCCAGAGTATCTGTAGAAACCCAGAGTATCGGTACAAACCCAGAGTATCTGTAGAAACCCAGAGTATCGGTACAAACCCAGAGTATCTGTAGAAACCCAGAGTATCTGTAGAAACCCAGAGTATCAGTACAAACCCAGAGTATCTGTAGAAACCCAGAGTATCTGTAGAAACCCAGAGTATCAGTACAAACCCAGAGTATCTGTACAAACCCAGAGTATCTGTAGAAACCCAGAGTATCTGTACAAACCCAGAGTATCAGTAGAAACTCAGAGTATCGGCAGAGACCCAGAGTATCGGTACAAACCCAGAGTATCGGTGATGGAAATCAAGCCAACAACCTCTAGTTAAAGCAGCTTTAACTAGAGGTTGTTGGCTTGATTTCCATGGTTTCCAGATCTGGAGCTCGGTTTGGCTGGAGGAGTGGTCTATTGTGCATGTTTTGGTTTGCAGACACAGGAAACAGCTGAGTTTGTCTGTAGCTGAGTCAGAGGAAGCAGCAGTGCATGTGGAGAACAGTCCGGGTCTAATCCTGGTCCCTCAGAGCTCCACCGTATGACTCATTAGAACACATTATTATCCACACGCTGCTCCTGGTTGGAGGTTCATCCGTCACAGAAAGTTCCCGGCTGCTTTTTTTAGCGTGTGGCGTGTGCTGGTGCACATGTGGTCCGTGTAACGTGAGCTCCGCCGCTGAGAGCTCACGCTAAGATTAGCTGAGACGCTCAAACAGCTGCGGCTTTAATTCTGGAGCCGTGAGCGCTAGCGGCTAACGGGGTCCTCTCTGTGGGAGTGGACGCGAGTCTGGAGCGACCCTCACGTTAAAGAGCAGCTGAGGAACACGGCCTCCAGCACATCCAACATGAACTCTTTATTCAGAGAAAGTAAAGCAGCTCTTCCTGATTAGCACAAACTCTACGGATTAAAGTACACGGAAGCAGAATGAATCACCGGGTCATGAGTTTGAGTCCAGTTAAAATCCTTTTTCTCCTTCATTTGGATTTGAATGAGTAGATTTATTGTTCTTTATTGTAATTCCATAAACTTTGTGCTGTGGGACGAGTGTTGAAGTCTTTGGCTGAACTTCTAAAGGCTTTTGTGCAGGTTTGGTAATTGAGACCTGAGACATTTACTTAAAGGAACAGGCCACTGTTTCTACACACTGAGAGATGTTCTTACCTGAGCTGTGACGAGTTCTTCAGGACCTGTCTGATCTTCCCCGTGCCTTCAGTCACGTAAACACAGCGCAGACGGCGTTAGCATTTAGCCTCTCTCTCTCTCCTCTATAGCTCCAAAACAGGTCAAGATAGAAGCTACCAAGCTCTTCCACGTTTTCCCTATTTAAATATGGTTACGTGAAGTGTTCCACTACAAAGTATAATTACACAAAATCCATGTATTTTCAATGTAAACCTGACGCTTTGCCGCGTTTGGTGTGAACGCACCTTTACATTCCGTTAAAATTGAAAAAAATGCAAATAATGAGCTCCACTTTACATTTGTATGAGCGTAATCTGAGCCTTGATATCGAGGAGCAGGTGACTCTGAAAGTCGTCTCCTCTGAGACTTTTACACACGAGTTTATGCACATTTCTGCTGCAAAATGTACCAAGACTGTTCAGATCAGGTTTAGTTTAGCTCCATTTATCCTGCAATCTCATATTTGTACTAACATAAATAACATGCAGCCTATATATATATATATATAAAAACATTTATTTAAAATGAGAGATTAATTGATGAAGGATAAAAATTGCTTTTTTCAACCCTGTCCTCCAAAATGAAGGAGAGAAACGATCCCGAGCGAAACCACTGGTCGCCGCTAACCCTGTGTGTCTCCTCAGGGCGAGCAGGAGCTGAAGTCTGTGGCGGCGGGGAGCGAGCCTGCCGAGGGCGACGCCGGAGCGACGCCGCGGCGTGACGTGGAGCCCGATAAGTTCGAGCTGCCGCCGGAGTCTGACGAGGAGTACATGGTGGTGGAGGAGGCCGACTCCTCGTCCGCCGCCCGGATGAAGAAGAGCGGCCTGACGCGCATCGAGAGCTTCAAACACACCTTCTCCAAGGAGAACCTCAGCAAAACCCGCGAGAACCTGGGCACCAAGGTCAACAAGCTGGGCGAGCGCATCGTGACGGCCGAGCGCCGCGAGAAGATCCGGCAGAGCGGGGAGCGCCTCAAGCAGTCCGGGGAGAAGCTGAAGGAGAAGCTCACCCTGAAGAAGGAGCGCACGGTGGCGGAGGGCCAGGAGGGCGCCGAGGGAGGGGCGGAGCCTGCGGAGCCCGTAGCGCCCCCTAAAGGCCGAAAGGGGAGTCCGGAGGCGGCCGGAGAGGGCAAGGCCGAGGAGTCTGAGGTCCCCATGTACGACATGAAGCAGCTGTCGTAAACGGACCGGACTGAGCAGAGGAGGAGGAGGAGCTTCTCCCACTGTCTCAACCTTTACTGTCTCATAACGATCATAACGAGTGGATCTGAGGAGGAGGAGGATCCACGTCTGCGCCACAGCAGCAGGACTCACACCGGACCCCACAGTTTTTAGTTTTGTTTTTCTGGACTAAATATAGCCGAGTGCATATATGGTTTGACCCCAAAAAAATTGCTACAAAAGGTTTTTCAGTGGTTTTCTGTAGTATCAGGTGAGCTTATTAACATAGTAAAAGTCTACCAAAATCTGACCACTGGAAAGGTCTGATTTTCAAGATGGCGTCCAAGAGGGTGGCAAGATCCTCCTTTATTATTCATCATTTTGGTGTCTAGGAATCCAATGGGCTTGTCCAAATTGTAGTCACATGATCACATAATTGTATCATAGAAATCATGGACAAATACTCTATATTAACATTAGCGAGTCTGTCACGGCAAACGCTAATGCTAGTTGATAAAAAGATAAGCTAACAGAGAGGCTAAAACCATGTCAGGGTGTTCGCTCACCTCGCAGACTTTAGTGAATATCTCCGCGAGTAAATGTCGTAGAGACTTTTATTGCGTTGGGAAGAAGAGGGGCGGGGCTTTAAAACGAGCCCATCCATGCCCAGCTTAGCCTCTGGGAAGCGATGTGAGGCTGCGTTGAAAATGTGTGCCGTTGCCGTGACAATCTCGCTAATGTTAATATATAGAGTGTTTGTCCATGATTTCTATTATACAATTATGTGATCATGTGACTACAATTTGGACAAACCCATTGGATTCCTAGACCCCCAAAACATGGGGTTAGACACCAGAATGACTTGTCTAGGATGAATAATAAAGGAGGATCTCGCCACCCTCTTGGACGCCATCTTGAAAATGAGACCTTTCCAGTGGTCAGATTGTGGTAGACTTTTAGTATGTTAATAAGCTCACCTGACACTACAGAAAACCACTGAAAAACCTTTTGTAGCAATTTTTTTTGGGGGTCAAACCATATTTTCAGCCGGCTAATAAGCAGTTTGTGGAGTTCTGAGACTTTTCACACCGGTGTCGTGACAGGAAATGCACCCCCTTAGCAACGAAGCCTCAGTAGAGATGTCTTTAAAGCTGGAGTTTACTTTTGTCAGTGCTCTGGCCCCTCCCCTTTAGAGTTTAGAATCAAACTGTAGCTTTAAGTAGTTCCTTATGTAGTCATGTAGCTCCTCATGGGTTCACAGGGGCGGCTTTTTCTGGCACGACACCAACTCACTTCATTTGTATTTATTTAAAATGTAAAGGAGCAGAGAGACGAGCATCATCGGTCCTGTTGTTTGATTATGTTTGGACTCGCAGGGGAAGAGAATCCACCGAACAGAATGAATGTTCCGGAAGCGGGAGTGACTTTAGCGTGTGCGGAGATGGAGCGTGTGCAATACGAGGGAGACGGAAGAGAAACCGGTGTCGGCCATGTTTGAAGCCCGAATGTCGTGTGTTTGTAAGAAGTTTATCTTTGGTGCTAACGCGGCGCTGCATCGACCCCCCAGAGGCTTTTTCAGAGGAGTGTGATGATGTGTTGTAGTTTTGGAGACGTTTTGGTTTATTCATTGAAAAGTCTTCACCGAGGCCCTGGTTTAAGGCGAGACACGGCAGGTGAACAGGGAAAATAAGTAAATGTAGAGACGTCAATTTGAAACTTTTGCTGAAAATCACAGATATAAATATGAGAAAAAAATGTATTGCATTTTATGTTTTCACAAAAAAATAAGGCGTTTTGAGCATTAAAATTGCCTATATTTTTGGGCAAATCAAGATAATGAATTGAGCCAGATTAAATGTTATGGTTTTATTTTATTGACATATTAGTGACTAAGATTTTTTCAGAGGGATTTTGGATATTTTGTTTAGTTTTTCAATAAACTAATCATCAGTGAAAAAATCTGTAAAAACTCAGCCTGTTTTTTTGGTTTCAAAGCTGAATAAATCAGGTTTGGAATTAGATATTAAAAAATCCCTCTGAAAAAACCTTCAAAACATTGTTGTGTCTCAGCCTGTAAAGTTTGGAGTCTGTGGGAGCTTCTATAAGGGCTCAGGCTCTGCCCGAGTGCGGCTTCTCTCATTCAGAGAAAACCAGCCCTGAAGTTTTGTAGCGAGTGCGCATGCTCGGCCCGTTCTTCCACTTTTCCGCTCCGGCGTCTCGTAGGAGGAAAAACACCATATTTGGGCGAAAGCGTCATCACGGGGCCCCTTAGCAGGACACGTGGATGTCAAATCTGTCAATATTTATGAATGAAAACCCGCGGGAAAGACGGCCTTTCTACTTCCTGGTTACCTCCACCTCGCAGACAAAACATCATAAAATAAACATCATCATTTTTATATCTGACATGAAAACTAAGATGTAAAGGGAGGAAAACAGATACAAATCTCCACTTCCACCACTGCGTGAAAATCAATACTTTCACCTGCCGGGTCTCGCCTTAAGGATCGTTTCCCAGGCACACATTTCTCAGAGGGGATTCTGGAGATAATATTCTGTCTTTGAATAAACTAGCTTAAAACCGCCTTGTTCTGTTGGGAAATAGATTTAAAAAATCCTATTGTTAAAGGAGTATTTGGAGTTTACAGGAGCTCAGGAAGGCGAGAATATTGATTTTTCCCACGGTGGTCGAACGAACATCACAAACAAGACTAAACTCTGCACGATGCCTGTGCGAGGAGCTGGAGATTTACAGGAAGTAACTCCAACATGGCGCCAAAAACGCCGGGTTCATTCACAAATACTTGCTTTATATCCACGTGTCCTTATCCAGAGGAGGATCTAAGAGCCGAGGCTGAAGAGAGGATTTCAGGATCTAGTTATCCAGAGTGTTGCTGATTTATGGAGATATATTTATTTTACATTCATCCAGTTCTTATATTTGAAGGGTTTAGTGGTGCTAGGCTAGAGCTAGGCTAGTGCATGTCTATGGTAACTAGTAGCCTGCATTTAAAACAGTCTGATCCGCTCCACAGTTTCATATAGAATCATGTTTGGAATACATTTTGAGGGACTATTTTCTAACGGATCACTCCGCCGTAGCTTATACAACCACTTCTTTTAAATGCAAAATGATTAAAATTATTCTTTCGACACAGACATTTGTATTTTATTTTATTTTATGAACATTTTATCGGAGGATCAGCCCCGTGAGATGAATCATCTCGTTTTCATGGGGGTCCTCAAGATCATGTCCAAGAAAAAATGGACAGAAACAGCAGAGTAGATGCGATCAGATCAAACAAAATGATATTAATAATAAAATAATAAATAAACAATACAAAAAAACTAATAATAATAACACACACACATGCTAGATCTCATATTTCACCTCCCCACCCAGAAGGATCGGCAGGTTCTCTGGAGATGTACTAACACAGCAGATGTAATGGAGCGCATATATATATATGGGTAGCCTGGTGTTATAAGTGATTTGGGTCAGACTGGTTTTAATGCAGGCTACTAGTTACCATAGACATGCACTAGCCTAGCGCCACGAAACGCATCAAATATAAGAAAAAAAAATGAAACAAAACAAAACGAAATACAAAAAAAAACAAAAAAATCTCTGTATAACTAGGAAATGAGGCCCTATGTGAAAAATCCTGAAACATCCCTTTAATGTGTGAGCGCCCCCGTGCACTCGTGTTTGGTGGGTTAAATCTTACACCAGAGGAATGACAGCGTAAGCGTTGTCGCGCAGCTCACGAGCGTCACTTTGTTCCACTCTCACCTATCATGATGTTTACAGCAGCGTTGTTATTCGCGTGTCGGACGGGCGTGTTGACGCGAGGCTGCGCCTAAACTAGAATGGAGTTGTAATTCGGACGCGTGTACGCGGCAAACTCCGGAATTTTAGACGGGAAAATGGTACAGTCTTTCAAAGTAAACTTCCGACACCCTGTCAAAATAAGTGCTGTTGATTTTTCCAAGTTCACAACACACAGCATCCCTGTGTTTGTGATGGACGACGAAAATGTTTAGTTTTAATTTTAGTCAAAGTGATATTTTTTCCGACTAAAATTGGACTAAAACTAAATTAAAAGTTTCTCATGAGACTAAAACTGTAACTAAAATGTCCAGGTATTTGAGTCGACTAAAATAAGACTAAATAAAAATGAAAGGGAGAGACTAAAATCATCCAAACTTCTATTGAGCGTCTGAAAGAGCCTCAGATCATGTAAATTCTCTGCCAAAGGATCAGCTCTGAGTTTTGTTCATGTGGAGCAGAAACATGAAGCAGAGGAACAACATTAAACATGATTAGAATCAATATTATAAATGCAAAGTCGACTAAATTAGTCTCAATTTTAGTCGACTAAAACTAGACCAAAATTGAAACGTTTTTTTTTTTACTAAATCTCGACTAAAATTAAATTACATTTTATTCAAAAGACTTAAACTAAAATAAAACATGTTGTCAAAATTAACACTGCACAACACACGCAGCATCCTTGTGTTTGTGATGGATGACGAAAAGTTGATTGTGGAAGTGGCGAAGCACAGCACACGTTACGATGCTCAACACAAACTTTACAAAGACAACGTGAAGAATATGCAGGCATGAGAAATGTTATTACTCACCCATGTTATAGGCAGAATGAGCCCAAGCAGAGACTCACACGCGTAGCTTTAGCTGCTCTGACGCCGTATGTGGTGTAAATTCGGCGTTACCTGTAAAGATTTTTTCATCTTTCCACATGCAAACTCCACAGAGAGGCCCCATCCAGGTGGGAATTGAACCCGTGACCTTCTGAAATCTCTGATACTGAAATATCAACCAAATAAAACCATACATTTGAATCTGGCTCCATCATTTAGATTTTGTCGCCCATTTCTGAATAAAAAGTCTTATTTTTCTTCATCGTCGTTCAATAAATAACAGATACATGTTTGGGTTCAACATTTATCGTCTTAACTTGGATTTCTAACTGAAGCAAAGTGAGTTTCATCATATTTCATGTTTACTGCAGCTCGTGTGGTTTTATAGGACATGATTCTGCACTTTTAGAACAAAGGGGAGAGTTTTAGGCCTGAGTATCGTTAGGGTCAATAATATCGTTTATCACGATACTTTCCTGCCTCAATATATCGAACTTCAAATTTGTTATCGCGACAGGCCAGAGCAAACCTTTCGTTGTTTATCGGGGGGTTTAAAGTCGACAAAACTACAACATCCGCTCCTGTCTGACTCCAAACTCGTGCTGTGAGGCTGAGATTCCCGCCGCGTGGGGGTCGTGGGGGTCATGGGGGTCGCGGAGGTCGTGGGGGTCGCGGTGCCAGTGTCTTTTGGCTTTAGTGTTTCATTTAGATCTTATTTCTTTGTGAGTTTGATGGACTCTTTGGGACTCACAGAGGGGCTGGACTCTGGGCGTGGATGAACCCCTGAAGGGCGTTTTAGGAGTTAGCGTTAGCGCGAGTGCTGCATGGCCCGTTTGTGTTTGTCCTGACGGAAAAAAAATAAAGGTTTCACTCATTTTGGAGTTTGCCCTTTTTTAATTCTTTTGTTTCAACACTTTTAACACACGGAAAACGACAAAAGCAGATTATTATTATTATTATTACACTCTTGAACAGACAAATATCTCAATAGTCAGTGAAGTAGATGCTCCACCAAGGCCGTAAGAGCCGTTTTAAAGACTGGCTCATTGTTATAATGATCAGGGAAAACATTTGCACATTTAGGGCCCAATCTTCCACCAGTTTTGTTGATTTCTGGAGATATATATGTTTTAATTCATGCAGTCCTTATATTTGAAGAGTTTAGTGGTGCTAGGCTAGTGCTAGGCTAGTGCATGTCTATGGTAACTAGTAGCCTGCATTAAAAACCTCTTCAAACGTTGCCATATCTGATTTGTAGAAAGCTCTTTGTGAATTCCATGTGTAGTGATGCGGCCGCAGGTAAACAAACGACTGTAGATCCGGTAACTGAGCAGATCACTCCGCCGCGGCGTAGCTACAACCAGGAAGCTGCTCAAATATAAGTTCTTTTAAATGCAGAATGGTTATATTTAAAACATTATTCAGTCGACACAGACGTTTATATGGTTAGTCTGGTGTTATAAGGGATTTGCCTCACGGGTCAGACTGTTTTTAACCTCTTAACTCCCGCCTGAACCGAGAGGATCTTTTTCTTCACGTCATCAGATTTTTTTCTTCCATCATTTTTTTGTTGGGTATTCAACACATTTATGTAACTTTTTGGTCATTTTTTCGTCAAATTTTTATCACAAAAAAATTTGACGAAATTTTTCGAAATGTAACAAAAATGTAACATTTTTGTTACATTTTTTGTCATTTTTTAGTCAAATTTTGGTCATTTTTTTGTCCATTTTTTGGTCATTTTTTTGTCCATTTTTTGTAAATTTTTTGTAATTTTTTGTCATTTTTTTGTCACATTTTTATCACATTTTTGTCACATTTTTGTCACATTTTTTGTCCATTTCTTGTGACATTTTTGCCACTTTTTCATAACTTTTTCGTCACTTTTTTGTCAATTTTTCTCACTTTTTTGTCACATTTCCATCATTGTTTTCGTCTCAGTTTTAACACCTTTTTTCCAGAAGCTTTTGGACTGGGGTAAAGCCAAACTGGAGAAAATGTGCTCGGTTCAGGTGGGAGTTAAGGGGTTAATGCAGGCTAATAGTTACCATAGACATGCACTAGCCTAGCACCACGAATAAAATACATAAAATAGGTACAAACTTGTGAAAGATTTTCCCCGTGATGTTTCTCCGCCCCCTGAGGCCGATGCAACAGTTTTCTTGGCCAACAGCCGATATAGTAAAATACCCCATATCTGCCCGATATATCGGTTGGGACCCATTAAAAATCATTAAATATGACTGAGAAAAGACTACAGGCATTAAACACTCAATTTAAATGTATCTGTGTGAAATAAATACAGGCGACAGCACGCACATGGGAATATAATGTAGTTAAAGAATGAGGTACAACATCACGAGAGCAAAAACAGTGTGGTGTCCCTCCCCGGCCGCCGTACCTCAGTGTGGCCGTACCTCAAAATGGTTATATTTCAAATATTATTCAGTCGACACAGACGTTTATATGGGGAGTCTGGTGTTATAAGGGATTTGCCTCACGGGTCAGACTGTTTTTAACCTCTTAACTCCTGCCCGAACCGAGAGGATCTTTTTCCTCACGTCATCAGATTTTTTTTTTCATCATTTTTTTGTTGGGTATTCAACTCATTTTTGTAACTTTTTTGTCATTTTTTTGGTCATTTTTTGCCACATTTTTTGTCAAATTTTTATCACATTTTTGTCATTTTTTCGTCAATTTTTTGTCAATTTTTTCTCACTTTTTTGTCACATTTCCATCATTGTTTTCGTCTCAGTTTTGTTGCTATTTTCACACCTTTTTTCCAGAAGCTTTTGGACTGGGGTAAAGCCAAACTGGAGAAAATGTGCTCGGTTCAGGTGGGAGTTAAGGGGTTAATGCAGGCTAATAGTTACCATAGACATGCACTAGCCTAGCACTAGCCTAGCACCACGAATAAAATATATAAAATAGGTACAAACTAGTGAAAGATTTTCCCCGTGATGTTTCTCCGCCCCCTGAGGCCGATGCAACAGTTTTCTTGGCCGATATATCGGTTGGGACCCGTTAAAAATCATTAAATATGACTGAGAAAAGACTACAGGCATTAAACACTCAATTTAAATGTATCTGTGTGAAATAAATACAGGCGACAGCACGAACATGGGAATATAATGTAGTTAAAGAATGAGGTACAACATCACGAGAGCAAAAACAGTGGGGTCCCCGGCCACCGTACCTCCGCGTGGCGCCGCCGTACCTCCGCGTGGCGCCGCCGTACCTCCGTGTGGCGCCGCCGTACCTCCGCGTGGCGCCGCCGTACCTCACTTGCAGTCGCAGAGCAGCGCCGTGCCCCTCAGGGTCCAGTGCTCCGGCGGCTGAGTCGAGCGCAGACTCACGGAGAACACGTAGTTGAGGTCAGTGCGTCGCGGTTTCTTGTAGACGGGGCACGAGTATGCGCTCGCCGGGCGCCGGCTGTCCGCCATCTTGGAGCTGTCGCCTGAGCTGACGGCGTAGACGTGGACCACGGGCAGCGGAGTGAACAGCACCTGCGGCATCATGGGAAAAAAACTTACAGATGTGCAATGAATGACACGACACTGTATCAATATCAGTTAAAGGTCCTATATCCTGCAAAATCGACTTTTTAGAGCTTTTAGCCATGTTGTTCTGTTATTTCCTCATCAAAAACACCCCCAGAGTGGTTTGTGGCTTCATTCACGCAGCTCTCAGTAATCCTCCTGAATCCTGCTCTCTGAGGCTCCGCCCTCCTGCTCTCTGAGGCTCCGCCCTCTCCTGGTGAACGACTGAGTGTTCAGTTGTGTCGTAACAGCGGAACGGAAGTGCTCGACGTCTGTAATGTAATGTCTTACGGCCTGATTTTAATTTGTAAAACAGCTTTTTCATTATTTCTGTTGTAAGAGAGATGAAAGAGAAAAAAAAAAGAAAAAAGGATGTGCCCGAGGTGCTTCCAGCTCAGCTGTGGCCAAAACAAACACATCCTGAGCGTCTGAACAGATCAGTCATGTTTGCGCTGCAGCTGAAGATGGAGCTCGTTATAACTGGACACACCTGTTCTTTATTCTTAACTAGGGATGGGCACCGTTAAACGGTTCCTACTTGGAACCGACCGAAAAGCTCCGGTCGGGGGCGGTATCGAAAATTTTTAATTCTTTCGGTGCCAACTTTCGGTTCTTTTTCTCTCCAGACGTCAATATGTGACCCGCAATGAGTCTCAAAAAAGCTACATGAACATGTGCGCAGATACTAACCCGCTTCAGCGCAAATGGAGCGAAGCAAAGATATATTTTATAGATGTAACTTATAGCGAAGCAAAACTTGCTAAACTTTTGTAATAGAGATGACAGAGCCGCGGTCTGCGTCAGGACTGAGCCAGGACTGAGCCAGGACGTAGACTACACTGGTTGTAAAACCCAGAGCTAAACAAAACCAGTTATAAACCAGGACTAAACCAGGACTGAATAAGAAACTTGAGCTTTAGTCAAAGTGAAAAGCAAAAGAGAGCAGTGACAACAAGAAAGACGTCTTTACCTTTAGTGACAGACCCACGGAGGCTGAGCTTACGTGCTCTTGTTTACAACTGCGGCTGCAGCGACAGGAATATCAAAGATTGTTTGTTGTTTGTTGAAAGTGAGCGCTCACTCTGTATTAGACATTGTTGGTCCAGTTTTGGTAAATTGTCAGTGGCAGAGTGAGCGCTCACACCATGCAAGGATCTTTGACGTGTGAAGTTGCTTTCGCTTCGTCGAACAGCGCAGTGTGTTTAGAAAAGTTTATCTGAAAGAAAACCATGTCCTGATGTGGATCTGTCCTGTCTCTGCAGCTTAAGAGGTAATAACGTCCTTTCTTTCTTTTTATTACTGCTTAAGTGGAAATTGTGCTGAAAACACGAAGTCACAGGCGACGCTGCTGCTCCTGTGTAGCTTCTGCTGTGCCGTTTTAGGATTTTTTCCTAACTATACTTTTAATACACGTTATTTTTATTGAATTAAAATAACATAGGTATCGAAAAAAGTACCGTTAAGGCACCGGAACCGAAAAGCAGGTATCGTTAAAGTACTCGGTATCGAAAAAAAACGAACGGTACCCATCCCTATTCTTAACTAACGATCATGTCACGGAGAAAAAGAAGCGCGTTTGGCTACGAGGACGAGGAGTTTATTCAACCTTTTTCAGGAAGAGGCCACTCGAAGTTGTTTTTTTCTCCGGGATTCAGCGACTTTCACCAAAATATTGTTTTTCTGTGACTGTCTCTGATGGATGTTTGTGAACCTTCACCTGAACCAAAGTGGATTAACTTTTATAACCAACGCGAGTCCCATAATGTAAACAGCGATGGACCAGAGGGTGAGTCAGTCCAAACACGGGTTAGCTTGTGTGTTAGCATATTAGCTTGTGTGTTAGCATATTAGCATGTGTGTGTTAGCCATTTATGAAGCTGTGTTGCAGATGTCAACTCCGTATAACTGCATCATGAAGTAATTTCACTTATTGCTGTTTATTTATATTACGGTAAAGTATGTGCGGAGAGAGGGGGCGGAGTTAACTGAGAGAGGGGGCGGAGTTAACTGAGAGAGGGGGCGGAGTTAACTGAATCGAAGCGTTGTGTCTTCCGGGTTTGAAAAATACCTCCAGGAAACACTTATATTTATCACAAAAACGAGTGCTCCATAATGGTAGAGGTACAATATATCATATACATGCCTATACTTAACTTTGGAATGACTAAAATAGCAGGATATAGGACCTTTAAATATATGTGACTATAAAGTCGTCTCCTATGTGTCTCCTTTCATGAGAGCCTCGTGTTTCCTAACCTTTGTAGGAGCCTCGTGTTTCAGGCCTAACCTTTGTAGGAGCCTCGTGTTTCAGGCCTAACCTTTGTAGGAGCCTCGTGTTTCAGGCCTAACCTTGGCTGAAGCCTCTGTGAGTCGGGCGTTGCGTCGGTCCCACCCGGCGCCGTCCAGGAACAGCCCGTGGATGTAGACTCCGCCCACGTCGTCGGGGGGCGGGGCCGACACGTCCTCCTTCATCATCTTGGTGACGTCGTTGCTGAGCAGCACCGAGTCCAGGGCCCAGCCTCTGGCCTGGTTCCGGCGCGTCGTCTCCTGCCGCATCGCCGTCAGGAAGCCCTGGAGGCACCGACGGGTCTGTGAGGTCAGGCTAAAACATGTACAACGGGCGCGATACCGGCTGAAGCTCCAGAGGCACCTGTGGGTTGAAGAATCCCGTGAGCCAGAAGGCGGTGGGTCGGCCGGAGCTGATCCAGGAGCAGAGCTGCAGGTTCCTCTCCAGGAGCTCGAAGAACCAGAAGCCCAGAGACGCCGACGCCCAGCTGAGCCTGAGCCACGAGCCGGGGATCCGAGCGTCGAACAGGCAGTCCAGGGCCTCGCGCAGCTCCTCAGACATCACGATGGAGCCTGCGGAGAGGAAACCAGGCTAAACCAGGCTAAACCAGGCTAAACCAGGCTAAACAAGGCTAAACCAGGGCCTCGCGCAGCTCCTCGGACATCACGATGGAGCCTGCGGAGAGGAAACCAGGCTGAACCAGGACAAACCAGGACAAACCAGGGCCTCGCGCAGCTCCTCGGACATCACGATGGAGCCTGCGGAGAGGAAACCAGGCTAAACCAGGCCAAACCAGGCTAAACCAGAGCTAAACCAGGCTAAACTAGGCTAAACCAGAGATAAACCAGGGCCTCGCGCAGCTCCTCGGACATCACGATGGAGCCTGCGGAGAGGAAACCAGGCTAAACCAGGCTAAACCAGGACAAACAAGGCTAAACCAGGGCCTCGCGCAGCTCCTCGGACATCACGATGGAGCCTGCGGAGAGGAAACCAGGCTAAACCAGGACAAACCAGGCTAAACAAGGCTAAACCAGGGCCTCGCGCAGCTCCTCGGACATCACGATGGAGCCTGCGGAGAGGAAACCAGGCTAAACCAGGACAAACCAGGACAAACCAGGACAAACCAGGGCCTCGCGCAGCTCCTCGGACATCACGATGGAGCCTGCGGAGAGGAAACCAGGCTAAACCAGGCTAAACCAGAGGAAACCAGGCTAAACCAGGCTAAACCAGAGGAAACCAGGCTAAACCAGGGCCTCGTGCAGCTCCTCGGACATCACGATGGAGCCTGAGGAGAGTAAACCAGGCTAAACCAGGACAAACCAGGCTAAACCAGAGGAAACCAGGCTAAACCAGGGCCTCGTGCAGCTCCTCGGACATCACGATGGAGCCTGTGGAGAGGAAACCAGAGGAAACCAGGCCAAACCAGGCTAAACCAGGACAAACCAGGCTAAACCAGGGCCTCGTGCAGCTCCTCGGACATCACGATGGAGCCTGAGGAGAAGAAACCAGAAGAAACCAGGCTAAACCAGGCTAAACTAGGCTAAACCAGGACAAACCAGGGCCTCGAGCAGCTCCACGGACATCACGATGGAGCCTGAGGAGAGGAAAACAGGCTAAACCAGGCTAAGCCAGGCTAAACCAGAGCTAAACAGACTAAACCAGGCTAAACCAGGCTAAACCAGGGCCTCGCGCAGCTCCTCAGACAGCACGATGGAGCCTGCGGAGAGGAAACCAGAGGAAAACAGGCTAAACCAGGCTAAACCAGGCTAAACCAGGGCCTCGCACATCACTACTATAACATTATTACACAGATCAGATCAAATGTCTGTTAAAAATAGAAACATGTTGGATCCAGAGCAGGGGAAGTACCGTCGATGGCGAGCAGCAGGTCACTGAGCGCGCTCCGCACTCGGCTGATGATTCGCTGCATGCGGTCCACTTCCTGCCGGAGGAAGATGTTCATTGGCTGAAGAGCGCCCATCTTCTGCAGCTGAGAGCGAACCTACAGCAGCACAGAGGAGAAAGATCCAGCTCAGACTCTTATATACGGTCTCTCAGGAGCGGTAACAATCCATCGTTAATCCATCAGAAACAGTTCAGAAAAGTCACACTGTAAGTATTGTTTTGGTGAACATGTGTTTCATACAGGGGCGGATTCTGGAAGAGCACAGAGGGGCCACCAGTCCCGCCTCAACCGAGCTTTACCCAAATCTAAAAGCTGAAAAGAAAAGCATCAAAATAGCGAGAAAAAGAGGATGAAAAGATGAGATAAACACAACAAAAAATGATAGATTTTTTAAAACAACAAAAATATGACAAAAATGTGGTGACGTGACGAAAAGTTTCCATCACTTTTGTAGGTCTTAGCTTTCAAATGAGGCGTTACATTGTTGATCTCCAGACGAGAAGCTTTCAGATTTGGGTAAAGCCCAGTATTAAAAAACATTAATCTGAAAGGAGTTCCGTGGAGTATGGTGCACCACAAGGTTCAATTTTGGGACCGTTATTATTTATTATTTATATGAATGATTTTGCTTCTGTTTCTACGACCGCCTTTCCCGCTCTTTTTGCTGATGATGCCGATCAAAAAAATAATAATAAAAAGCAGAACTGGGGAAAGTCGTTATTGTTCAGGTGGGAGGTAAGAGGTTAACCTCTTACCTCCCACCTGAACGGAGCACATTTTCTCCAGTTTGGCTTTACCCGAATCAAAAAGCTTCTTAGGAAAAAAGCATCAAAAACTCAACAAAAATGTGACAAAATGTGACAAAAATTCAACAAAAATGTGACAAAAATTCAACAAAAACTCAACAAAAATGTGACAAAAATTCAACAAAAATGTGACAAAATTTCAACAAAAATGTAACAAAAACTCAACAAAAATGTGACAAAAATGTGACAAAAATGTGACAAAAACTCAACAAAAATGTGACAAAAATTCAACAAAAACTCAACAAAAATGTGACAAAAATTTGACAAAAATGTGACAAAAATTCAACAAAAACTCAACAAAAATGTAACAAAAACTCGACAAAAATGTGACAAAAATTCAACAAAACTGCAACAAAAACTCAACAAAAAAATTACAAAATTTCAACAAAAAGTGACAAAAAAGAGAAGAAGTTTGGGCATCTCTGCTGAGACGCTGCCCCCGCGACCCGGCCCCGGATAAAGTGGAAGAAAATGGATGGATGGATGGATGGATGGATGGAAAAGAGAAAAAACAAAAAACAAAAGGTTAGGGCTGTGCAATTAATCGAAATTCGATTACGATTTCGATTACAACAGTAAACGATTACAAAATTAGCATAATCGAAAAAAATCGAAAAAAAAACAAAAAAAAAAAAAACTTTTTTTTTCAATTTTTCAATCTTTTAATTTTTTTCACTTTTTTGCTGGATTTTAGTAATTTTTTTGCTGGATTTTAGTAATTTTTTTGCTGGATTTTTGTATTTTTTTTGATGGATTTTTTAAATTTTTTTGATGGATTTTTGTCTTTTTTTGATGGATTTTTGTCTTTTTTTTGATGGATTTTTGTCTTTTTTTGATGGATTTTTGTGACTTTTTTGATGGATTTTTGTCTTTTTTTTGATGGATTTTTGTCTTTTTTTGATGGATTTTTGTGACTTTTTTGATGGATTTTTGTGACTTTTTTGATGGATTTTTTTAAAGGCAACAAATAATCGTTTGAATAATCGTGATTTCAATTATGACAAAAATAATCGTGATTATTATTTTTTCAATAATCGAGCAGCCCTACAGAAGGTGACACAACACAGCAACAACGCGAGGAAAAAGGTCAGTTTTGTGGGTCTTAGCTTTCAAATGAGGTGTTACACAGCCAAAAGAGGACAGAATACATTTGGTTTAGGCGGGTGGTAAGAGGTTAAAATATGTATTTGTGGAAGTGTCACAATTACGCTAATTTGGGCCGGGCTGGTCAGAGTCCAGGGCTGTTTTTCAGTCCCAGTCCGGCCCTGATTTCATATGAATGAGAAGCTGTACCTCGTGAGGGACGTAGTCGGGCGGAAGCTTCTGCAGCATCTCCTGGGCCAGTCTCTGGACGCTGCTCTCCCTGGTCTCGCCGGCTCCGCCCCCGCCGTCCTTCGGTTGGATGTTGATGATGGTGCTCAGCGTCTCATTGGCCAGATTCGTTTGGTACGTGATGTCGGCGTTCGGATGGAGCCCGAAAACCTGCCACCACAACGTGTTGGTCAAAATGGTGCATCTGCTTTTACTCTGACATGAAGATGCTGAAGAAGAAAGATCTCCACTGCGGCTCCTGTGGCTCTGACCTCGGGCGAGTCCAGCGGCGGCAGCTCCTCCACGTGCTGCAGGATGTCGTGGACGGACGAGGCCTTCTGAGGCAGCGTGTAGCCCTTGTAGAAGCAGAAGGTCTCGCTGAAGAGGTTCTCGCTGAACCAAACCTGAGTGAAGGTGTTCAGGAGATGCTTGTCCAGGTCATCGGTGACTCTGCCGCCGTACTGGACCTCACCTGGACACACACGCTCAGATGAACCACCCACTCATGACCAGACTAACCCCCACCGGCTCACTTTAACCCCTTAACTCCCACCTGAACCGAGCACAATTTCTCCAGTTTGGCTTTACCCCAATCCAAAAGCTTCTGGAAAAAATGACAAAAAATGGATTAAGAAATTGCCGAAAAAATTACAAAACTGTGACAAAAATGTGATGAAAATTTGACCAAAAAATTACTAAAATTTGACAAAAATTTGACAAAAATTTGACAAAAAATGACAAAAAATTGACAAAAAATGTGACAAAAAAGTGACAAAAAAGTGATAAAAATGTGACCAAAAATGATGTTACAAAATGTGACAAAAAATGGATTAAAAAACTGCAGAAAAAATGTCAAAACTGTGACCAAAAAAATGAGAAAAATGTGACAAAAAAAATAAAAAAATAGATAAAAAATTGACGAGAAAATGATAAAAATGTGACAAAATGTGATGAAAATTTGACAAAAAAATGTGACCATAAAATGACAAAAATGTGACAAAAAAAGAGAAAAATGTGACAAAAATGAGTTGAATACCCAAAACAATTATGGAAAATAAATCTAACGGCGTGAGGAAAAAGATCCTCTCGGTTCAGGCGGGAGTTAAGAGGTTAACTCCGGTCCGGGTTAGGTCCGGCGTAAAACTTAGAGAGCGACAAAAACAACACTGCTTTTGGGCCGCGTTCCTGGACAGTCATGTGACCGCGGAGAGAAGACGCTGGACTGACCGAGCATGTATCTCAGGCAGCTCCAGTCCACCGCTCTCCTCTGGCCCGTGTTCTCCAGAAGGTTCTGCACAAACTGGAGGCTGGAGGTGAAGTCGGCCTGGTTGAACTCGTACGGGATGTTCCAGCCCAGCGGCCCGAACTTACGGCGCTCCTGAGACGACAGAGGGCGGGGTCAGAGGGCGGGGTCAGAGGGCGGGGCAGAGGAGGGTCAGAGGGGGGTCAGTGGGCGGGGTCAGAGAGCGGGTCAGAGGGCGGGTCAGAGAGCGAGTCAGAGGCCGTGCTGGCACACACCTGCACCGTGGTGTGGAGGAAGGCCACGGCGAACAGCAGAGGGCGCCACTGAGGCAGGTCACTGACGTCCAGCTGGTCCTGGGTCAGTCCCCCGAAAGTCCTCTTCAGCCCGGCCTTCATCCCTGAAACAACGACACCGTGAGCCTAAACCCGGAGGGAACAGAGAGTGGGACGTGGAGACTCACCCAGCGGGGGCTCGTTGGTGAATTTGATGGACGACTGAAGGAAAGTGATGGGAAACCTGCAACATTTACCATCAGACACATCCGAGCAGAGAGGAGGTACACGGACAAGCACGTTTATAAGGTCTGACAGTGAAGGAGCCGAACTTTGAGGATCAGAATTAGAGTCACTAACCATGAACCTGCTTCAGATGGGAAAGGAAGAAACTAAAGCTGAGTATCAGTAGCATTAGCAGTAGTATCAGTAGTATCAGTAGTATTAGCAGTAACATCAGTAGTATTAGCAGTAATTGCAGTAGTATCAGTAGTATTAGCAGTAACATCAGTAGTATTAGCAGTAATTGCAGTAGTATCAGTAGTATTAGCAGTAGTATCAGTAGTATCAGCAGTAGTATCAGTAGTATTAGCAGTAACATCAGTAGTATCAGCAGTAGTATCAGTAGTATCAGCAGTAGTATCAGTAGTATTAGCAGTAACATCAGTAGTATTAGCAGTAATTGCAGTAGTATCAGTAATATCAGCAGTAGTATCAGTAATATCAGCACTAGTATCAGTAGTATTAGCAGTAGCACAGTAGTATCAGTAGTATTAGCAGTAGTATCAGTAGTATCAGTAGTATCAGTAGTATTAGCAGTAGCATCAGTAGTATTAGCAGTAGTATCAGTAGTATTAGCAGTAGTATCAGTAGTATTAGCAGTAGTATCAGTAGTATTAGCAGTAGTATCAGTAGTATTAGCAGTAGCACAGTAGTATCAGTAGTATTAGCAGTAGTATCAGTAGTATTAGCAGTAGCATCAGTAGTATTAGCAGTAGTATCAGTAGTATTAGCAGTAGCACAGTAGTATCAGTAGTATTAGCAGTATTAGCAGTAGCATCAGTAGTATTAGCAGTAGCATCAGTAGTATTAGCAGTAGCATCAGTAGTATTAGCAGTAGTATCAGTAGTATTAGCAGTAGTATCAGTAGTATTAGCAGTAGCACAGTAGTATCAGTAGTATTAGCAGTAGTATCAGTAGTATCAGTAGTATCAGTAGTATCAGTAGTATTAGCAGTAGCATCAGTAGTATTAGCAGTAGTATCAGTAGTATTAGCAGTAGTATCAGTAGTATTAGCAGTAGCATCAGTAGTATTAGCAGTAGTATCAGTAGTATTAGCAGTAGCATCAGTAGTATTAGCAGTAGCATCAGTAGTATTAGCAGTAGCATCAGTAGTATTAGCAGTAGCATCAGTAGTATTAGCAGTAGCATCAGTAGTATTAGCAGTATTAGCAGTAGCATCAGTAGTATTAGCAGTAGTATCAGTAGTATTAGCAGTAGCATCAGTAGTATTAGCAGTAGCATCAGTAGTATTAGCAGTATTAGCAGTAGTATCAGTAGTATTAGCAGTATTAGCAGTAGCATCAGTAGTATTAGCAGTAGTATCAGTAGTATTAGCAGTAGTATCAGTAGTATTAGCAGTAGTATTAGCAGTATTAGCAGTAGCATCAGTAGTATTAGCAGTAGTATCAGTAGTATTAGCAGTAGTATTAGCAGTATTAGCAATAGCATCAGTAGCATTAGCAGTAGCATCAGTAGCATCAGTAGTATTAGCAGTAGCATCAGTAGTAATAGCAGTATTAGCAGTAGCATCAGTAGTATTAGCAGTAGCATCAGTAGTATTAGCAGTATTAGCAGTAGTATCAGTAGTATTAGCAGTAGTATTAGCAGTATTAGCAGTAGCATCAGTAGTATTAGCAGTAGCATCAGTAGTATTAGCAGTAGCATCAGTAGTATTAGCAGTAGTATCAGTAGTATTAGCAGTAGCATCAGTAGTATTTGCAGTAGCAGCAGTAGTATTAGTAGTAGCACAGTAGTATTAGCAGTAGTATCAGTAGTATTAGCAGTAGTATTAGCAGTATTAGCAGTAGCATCAGTAGTATTAGCAGTAGTATCAGTAGTATTAGCAGTAGTATTAGCAGTATTAGCAGTAGCATCAGTAGTATTAGCAGTAGCATCAGTAGCATCAGTAGTATTAGCAGTAGCATCAGTAGTAATAGCAGTATTAGCAGTAGCATCAGTAGTATTAGCAGTAGCATCAGTAGTATTAGCAGTATTAGCAGTAGTATCAGTAGTATTAGCAGTAGTATTAGCAGTAGTATCAGTAGTATCAGTAGTATTAGCAGTAGCATCAGTAGTATTAGCAGTAGCATCAGTAGTATTAGCAGTAGTATCAGTAGTATTAGCAGTAGCATCAGTAGTATTAGCAGTAGCATCAGTAGTATTAGCAGTAGCATCAGTAGCATCAGTAGTATTAGCAGTAGCATCAGTAGCATCAGTAGTATTAGCAGTAGCATCAGTAGTATTAGCAGTAGCATCAGTAGTATTAGCAGTAGTATCAGTAGTATTAGCAGTAGCATCAGTAGTATTAGCAGTAGCATCAGTAGTATTAGCAGTATTAGCAGTAGTATCAGTAGTATTAGCAGTAGCATCAGTAGTATTAGCAGTATTAGCAGTAGTATCAGTAGCATTAGCAGTATTAGCAGTAGCATCAGTAGTATTAGCAGTATTAGCAGTAGCATCAGTAGTATTAGCAGTATTAGCAGTAGTATCAGTAGTATTAGCAGTAGCATCAGTAGTATTAGCAGTAGTATCAGTAGCATCAGTAGTATTAGCAGTATTAGCAGTAGTATCAGTAGTATCAGTAGTATTAGCAGTATTAGCAGTAGTATCAGTAGCATTAGCAGTATTAGCAGTAGCATCAGTAGTATTAGCAGTATTAGCAGTAGCATCAGTAGTATTAGCAGTATTAGCAGTAGCATCAGTAGTATTAGCAGTAGTATCAGTAGTATTAGCAGTAGTATCAGTAGTATTAGCAGTAGTATCAGTAGTATTAGCAGTAGTATCAGTAGTATCAGTAGTATCAGTAGTATTAGCAGTAGCATCAGTAGTATTAGCAGTAGCATCAGTAGTATTAGCAGTAGTATCAGTAGTATTAGCAGTAGTATCAGTAGTATTAGCAGTAGTATCAGTAGTATCAGTAGTATCAGTAGTATTAGCAGTAGCATCAGTAGTATTAGCAGTAGCATCAGTAGTATTAGCAGTAGTATCAGTAGTATTAGCAGTAGCATCAGTAGTATTAGCAGTAGCATCAGTAGTATTAGCAGTAGTATCAGTAGTATTAGCAGTAGCATCAGTAGTATTAGCAGTATTAGCAGTAGTATCAGTAGTATTAGCAGTAGCATCAGTAGTATTAGCAGTAGTATCAGTAGTATTAGCAGTAGTATCAGTAGTATTAGCAGTAGCATCAGTAGTATTAGCAGTAGTATCAGTAGTATTAGCAGTAGCATCAGTAGTATTAGCAGTATTAGCAGTAGTATCAGTAGTATTAGCAGTAGCATCAGTAGTATTAGCAGTATTAGCAGTAGTATCAGTAGTATTAGCAGTAGCATCAGTAGTATTAGCAGTAGTATCAGTAGCATCAGTAGTATTAGCAGTAGTATCAGTAGTATCAGTAGTATTAGCAGTATTAGCAGTAGTATCAGTAGCATTAGCAGTATTAGCAGTAGCATCAGTAGTATTAGCAGTATTAGCAGTAGCATCAGTAGTATTAGCAGTATTAGCAGTAGCATCAGTAGTATTAGCAGTAGTATCAGTAGTATTAGCAGTAGTATCAGTAGTATTAGCAGTAGTATCAGTAGTATTAGCAGTAGTATCAGTAGTATCAGTAGTATCAGTAGTATTAGCAGTAGCATCAGTAGTATTAGCAGTAGCATCAGTAGTATTAGCAGTAGTATCAGTAGTATTAGCAGTAGTATCAGTAGTATTAGCAGTAGTATCAGTAGTATTAGTAGTAGCACAGTAGTATCAGTAGTATTAGCAGTAGCATCAGTAGTATTAGCAGTAGTATCAGTAGTATTAGCAGTAGCATCAGTAGTATTAGCAGTATTAGCAGTAGTATCAGTAGTATTAGCAGTAGCATCAGTAGTATTAGCAGTAGTATCAGTAGTATTAGCAGTAGCATCAGTAGTATTAGCAGTAGCATCAGTAGTATTTGCAGTAGCAGCAGTAGTATTAGCAGTAGTATCAGTAGTATTAGCAGTAGTATCAGTAGTATTAGCAGTAGTATCAGTAGTATTAGCAGTAGTATCAGTAGCATTAGCAGTAGTATCAGTAGTATTAGCAACAGCACAGTAGTATCAGTAGTATCAGCAGTATTAGCAGTAGTATCAGTAGTATCAGTAGTATTAGCAGCAGCACAGTAGTATCAGTAGCATCAGCAGTATTAGCAGTAATTGCAGTAGTATCAGTAGTATTAGCAGTAGCACAGTAGTATTAGCAGAAGTATCAGTAGCATCAGTAGCATCAGTAGTATTTGCAGTAGTATTAGCAGCAGTATTTGCAGTAGTATCAGTAGCGCGTACTTGGGGTGCACGTCGGTGGTGACCCACACTCTAAACCCCGCCTGCACTTCCTCCTCCGGCCCACAGGTGACGCTCTCCAGCAGCTCGTCCAGGAAGTGCAGGCCCAGGTGACAGTTCTGCAGGAGGAGCCAACCGCCATCGCCGCGGCTCTGGGCCAACAGCCGCCGCGCGTGCACTTCCTGTCCCTGCCCCATGGAGATGGGCCGGCACGGCGCCCCCTGCAGGAGGAGAATCAAAAAGCTTCTTGGGAAAAAGGCAACAAAACAGACACAAAAAATGAGAAGAAAAAAAGGATGTAAACTCAACAAAAAAGAGACAAAAATTGAACCAAAATGTGACAAAAATTCAACCAAAAAGTGACAAAAATTCAACCAAAAAGTGACAAAAATTCAACCAAAATGCGACAAAAATTCAACAAAAATGTGACAAAAATTCAACAAAAAAGTGACAAAAATTCAATAAAAATTCAATAAAAATGTGACAAAAATTCAACCAAAAAGTGACAAAAATTCAACAAAAATGTGACAAAAATTCAAACAAAATGTGACAAAAATTCAACAAAAATGTGACAAAAATTCAACAAAAATGTGACAAAAAATCAACAAAAATGTGACAAAAAATCAACAAAAATGTGACAAAAAATCAACAAAAATGTGACAAAAATTCAACCAAAAAGTGACAAAAATTCAACAAAAATTCAACAAAAATGTGACAAAAATTCAACCAGAGAGCACGAGGTCAGTAAGTTTTTAGGTAGATCTAAAGAGCACGGCGCCCCCTGCAGGAGGAGAGCACCAGGTCAGTAAGTGTTAGATCTAAAGAGCACGGCGCCCCCTGCAGGAGGAGAGCACCAGGTCAGTAAGTAAGTAGTGCTGTGACCTTGGCTTTGGCGAGGCGTTCGATGTTCTCCGTGGGGTCGGAGCCCATGGACAGCAGACAGACCAGGGGGGTGCTGCAGTCTCCCTCCGCCCACAGCGCCTCCAGGTCCAGCACCAGCCCCCCCGTGAAGGCGGCGCCCAGGGCCTCCGCGATGTAGCGCCGGGCCTGGGCGATGGTGCGGTCGGGGCACCAGCTCCGCACCAGCAGCAGCCTCCTGAAGGGGTCCAGGCGGCTCTCGTACCCGTCAGGGAGAGCGGCGTCTTCGGGCGCGGGATGATCGAACCAGGCCTTCCAGCCGCGCTCGCCCTGACTCACCTGCAGGAGAAGCACGAGGTTCACGGGGAACACCACGTTCTTCTAGTTTTGTTAAGTTCCTTCCATGTTTTCAGGACTTCCACTGGACGGGCTCTGACCTGTCGGAGGATGTTGGTGAACGGCGGCAGAGACGAGAGCTGCACCAGGTTCAGCCACGTCTGGTCCAGGATCCAGCGCTTGGGCTTTGGCTCCACAGAGTTCAGGTCCAGAGACGCTCCCCCTGCAAGACATCACACATCTGACCCTCTCCTCCTCCTCTGCTCCTCTAGATCATCACACCCTCTCCTCCTCCTCTGCTCCTCTAGATCATCACACCCTCTCCTCCTCCTCTGCTCCTCTAGATCATCACACCCTCTCCTCCTCCTCTGCTCCTCTAGATCATCACACTCTCTCCTCCTCCTCTGCTCCTCTAGATCATCACACCCTCTCCTCCTCTGCTCCTCTAGATCATCACACCCTCTCCTCCTCCTCTGCTCCTCTAGATCATCACACCCTCTCCTCCTCTGCTCCTCTAGATCATCACACCCTCTCCTCCTCTGCTCCTCTAGATCATCACACCCTCTCCTCCTCCTCTGCTCCTCTAGATCATCACACCCTCTCCTCCTCCTCTGCTCCTCTAGATCATCTGACCCTCTCCTCCTCCTCTGCTCCTCTAGATCATCTGACCCTCTCCTCCTCCTCTGCTCCTCTAGATCATCACACCCTCTCCTCCTCTCCTCCTCTAGATCATCACACTCTCTCCTCTTCTGCTCCTCTAGATCATCACACCCTCTCCTCCTCCTCTGCTCCTCTAGATCATCACACCCTCTCCTCCTCCTCCTCTGCTCCTCTAGATCATCACACTCTCTCCTCCTCCTCCTCTAGATCATCACACCCTCTCCTCCTCCTCTGCTCCTCTCGATCATCCCACTCTCTCCTCCTCTGCTCCTCTCGATCATCTGACTCTCTCCTCCTCCTCCTCTGCTCCTCTAGATCATCACACCCTCTCCTCCTCTGCTCCTCTTGATCATCACACCCTCTCCTCCTCCTCTGCTCCTCTAGATCATCACACCCTCTCCTCCTCCTCTGCTCCTCTAGATCATCACACTCTCTCCTCCTCCTCTGCTCCTCTAGATCATCACACCCTCTCCTCCTCTCCTCCTCCTCTGCTCCTCTAGATCATCACACTCTCTCCTCCTCCTCTGCTCCTCTAGATCATCACACCCTCTCCTCCTCTCCTCCTCTCCTCCTCCTCTGCTCCTCTAGATCATCTGACTCTCTCCTCCTCCTTTGCTCCTCTTGATCATCAGACCCTCTCCTCCTCCTCTGCTCCTCTTGATCATCAGACCGTTTCCCCTCCTCCTCTCCTCTCTGTACTCTACCTTTGATGAAGGTGAGCACCTCCTGCTGGGAGATGTTCCTGGCCTGCAGGTCGATCTTCAGGGCGAGCAGCAGAGTGAAGAGCAGCTTGTGCTCCTCGTACAGCCCTCTGCAGGTGTAGAGGAACACCTGGAGCGTGAGGCACTGGATGATGTTTCCGATGCGTTTGGCGGTGACGGGAGAACGCGCCGAGTCCTTCATGGAGGAGTCGAAGAGCCCGAGGAACTGCCTCAGCGACGTCTGGTACATGACGTTCACCACGGACATGTCCACGATCAGGAAGTACAGGATGCTGCCCCTGGTGGCCACGGGGCGGTACTCCTCCCGCGCCTGGTTGATCTTCACCTCCGTGTCCGCCGCGATGGACAGCTTCTCGCTCACCTGCAGGACAACAAAAATGTGACAAAAAGTCAACAAAAATGTGACAAAAATTCAACAAAAAAGAGACAAAAATTCAACAAAAAAGAGACAAAAATTCAACAAAAAAGAGACAAAAAATAAACAAAAATGTGACAAAAATTCAACAAAAGTTCAACAAAAATGTGACAAAAATTAAACAGAAAAGAGACAAAAATTCAACAAAAATGTGACAAAAATTCAACAAAAATGTGACAAAAACTCAACAAAAATGTGACAAAAACTCAACAAAAATGTGACAAAAATTCAACAAAAAATTGACAAAAATTCAAAAAAATGTGACAAAAATTCAAAAAAATGTGACAAAAATTCAACAAAAATGTGACAAAAATTCAACAAAAATGTGACAAAAATTCAACAAAAATGTGACAAAAATTCAAAAAAATGTGACAAAAATTCAACCAAAACGTGACAAAAATTCAACAAAAATGTGACAAAAATTCAACAAAAATGTGACAAAAATGTGACAAAAATTAAATAAAAATGTGACAAAAATTCAACAAAAATGTGACAAAAATTCAACCAAAATGTGACAAAAATTCAACAAAAAAGAGACAAAAATTCAACCAAAAGTGACAAAAATACAACAAAAATGTGACAAAAATTAAAAAAAAATGTGACAAAAATTCAACCAAAAAGTGACAAAAGTTCAACAAAAATGTGACAAAAATTCAACAAAAATGTGACAAAAATTCAATAAAAATGTGACAAAAATGTGACAAAAATGTGACAAAAATTCAACCAAAATTCAACCAAAATTCAACCAAAATTCAACCAAAATTCAACCAAAATTCAACCAAAATGTGACAAAATTTCAACCAAAATGTGACAAAAATTCAACAAAAATTTGACAAAAATTCAACAAAAATGTGACAAAATTCAATAAAAATGTGACAAAAATTCAACAAAAATGTGACAAAAAATCAACAAAAAAGTGACAAAAATTCAACAAAAAGTGACAAAAATTCAACAAAAAAAGTGACAAAAATTCAACAAAAAAGTGACAAAAATTCAACAAAAAAAGTGACAAAAATTCAACAAAAAAGTGACAAAAATTTAACCAAAAAGTGACAAAAATTCAACCAAAATGTGACAAAAATTCAACAAAAATATGAGAAAAAATCAACAAAAAAGTGACAAAAATTCAACAAAAAAGTGACAAAAATGTGACAAAAATGTGACAAAAATGTGACAAAAATTCAATAAAAATGTGACAAAAATTCAACAAAAATGTGACAAAAATTCAACCAAAAAGTGACAAAAATTCAACAAAAATGTGACAAAAATTCAACAAAAAGTGACAAAAATTCAATAAAAATGTGACAAAAATTCAACAAAAATGTGACAAAAATTCAACAAAAATGTGACAAAAATTCAACAAAAAAGTGACAAAAATTCAACAAAAAAGTGACAAAAATTAAATAAAAATGTGACAAAAATTCAACAAAAATGTGACAAAAATTAAATAAAAATGTGACAAAAATTCAACAAAAATGTGACAAAAATTCAACCAAAATGTGACAAAAATTCAACAAAAAAGTGACAAAAATTCAACAAAAATGTGACAAAAATTCAACAAAAATGTGACAAAAATTCAACAAAAATGTGACAAAAATTCAACAAAAATGTGACAAAAATTCAACAAAAATTCAACAAAAATTCAACAAAAAAGTGACAAAAACTCAACAAAAAAGTGACAAAAGTTCTACAAAAATGTGACAAAAATTCAACAAAAATGTGACAAAAATTCAACAAAAATGTGACAAAAATTCAACAAAAATTCATCAAAAATGTGACAAAAATTCAACCAAAATGTGACAAAAACTCAACCAAAATTCATCAAAAATGTGACAAAAGTTCAACAAAAATTTGACAAAAATTCAACAAAAATTCATCAAAAATGTGACAAAAATTCAACCAAAATGTGACAAAAACTCAACCAAAAATGTGACAAAAATTCAACAAAAATTCATCAAAAATGTGACAAAAATTCTACAAAAAAGTGACAAAAATACAACAAAAATGTGACAAAAATACAACAAAAATTCAACAAAAATGTGACAAAAAATCAACAAAAATGTGACAAAAATCAGGGTCATTCATCTAGAAGTGGGATGTACCTCCTGAGCCGTGGTCTTGGTGACCCGCAGCACCTCGATGAGAGACTCGTCCTCCACCAGAGAGCCCTGTGTGGAGCTGAGTCTGAGCAGGAGACTGTCCTCCAGCTCCTGCATCCGCCTCCGGTTTGTGGTCACCTCCTCCAGCAGCTTCACCCGCTCACACTCCAACTCCTGCAACCACACACACGATCACAAACATCTGACCACAACACGTCCTGCAGCTTCACCCGCTCACACTCTTCTCTGTGAGGATGACTCTGACCTGCTTCTCTGTGAGGATGTTCCTGACCTGCTTCTCTGTGAGGATGTTCCTGACCTGCTTCTCTGTGAGGATGACTCTGACCTGCTTCTCTGTGAGGATGACTCTGACCTGCTTCTCTGTGAGGATGACTCTGACCTGCTTCTCTGTGAGGATGTTCCTGACCTGCTTCTCTGTGAGGATGTTCCTGACCTGCTTCTCTGTGAGGATGTTCCTGACCTGCTTCTCTGTGAGGATGACTCTGACCTGCTTCTCTGTGAGGATGACTCTGACCTGCTTCTCTGTGAGGATGTTCCTGACCTGCTTCACGTGAGGATGTTCCTGACCTGCTTCTCTGTGAGGATGTTCTTGACCTGCTTCTCTGTGAGGATGACTCTGATCTGCTTCTCTGTGAGGATGTTCTTGACCTGCTTCTCTGTGAGGATGTTACTGACCTGCTTCTCTGTGAGGATGTTCCTGACCTGCTTCTCTGTGAGGATGTTCCTGACCTGCTTCTCTGTGAGGATGTTCCTGACCTGCTTCTCTGTGAGGATGACTCTGACCTGCTTCTCTGTGAGGATGTTCCTGATCTGCTTCTCTGTGAGGATGTTCCTGACCTGCTTCTCTGTGAGGATGTTCCTGACCTGCTTCTCTGTGAGGATGTTCCTGACCTGCTTCTCTGTGAGGATGACCCTGACCTGCTTCTCTGTGAGGATGTTCCTGACCTGCTTCTCTGTGAGGATGTTCCTGACCTGCTTCTCTGTGAGGATGTTCCTAACCTGCTTCTCTGTGAGGATGTTCCTGACCTGCTTCTCTGTGAGGACGTTCCTGACCTGCTTCTCTGTGAGGATGTTCCTGATCTGCTTCTCTGAGAGGATGTTCCTGATCTGCTTCTCTGTGAGGATGTTCCTGACCTGCTTCTCTGTGAGGATGTTCCTGACCTGCTTCTCTGTGAGGATGTTCCTGACCTGCTTCTCTGTGAGGATGTTCCTGACCTGCTTCTCTGTGAGGATGTTCCTGACCTGCTTCTCTGTGAGGATGTTCCTGACCTGCTTCTCTGTGAGGATGACTCTGACCTGCTTCTCTGTGAGGATGTTCCTGACCTGCTTCTCTGTGAGGATGTTCCTGACCTGCTTCTCTGTGAGGATGTTCCTGACCTGCTTCTCTGTGAGGATGTTCCTGACCTGCTTCTCTGTGAGGATGACTCTGACCTGCTTCTCTGTGAGGATTACTCTGACCTGCTTCTCTGTGAGGATGTTCTTGACCTGCTTCTCTGTGAGGATGTTCCTGACCTGCTTCTCTGTGAGGATGTTCTTGACCTGCTTCTCTGTGAGGATGACTCTGACCTGCTTCTCTGTGAGGATGTTCCTGACCTGCTTCTCTGTGAGGATGACTCTGACCTGCTTCTCTGTGAGGATGTTCCTGACCTGCTTCTCTGTGAGGATGACTCTGACCTGCTTCTCTGTGAGGATGTTCCTGACCTGCTTCTCTGTGAGGATGTTCCTGACCTGCTTCTCTGTGAGGATGTTCCTGACCTGCTTCTCTGTGAGGATGTTCCTGACCTGCTTCTCTGTGAGGATGTTCCTGACCTGCTTCTCTGTGAGGATGTTCCTGACCTGCTTCTCTGTGAGGATGTTCCTGACCTGCTTCTCTGTGAGGATGACTCTGACCTGCTTCTCTGTGAGGATGTTCCTGACCTGCTTCTCTGTGAGGATGTTCCTGACCTGCTTCTCTGTGAGGATGTTCCTGACCTGCTTCTCTGTGAGGATGTTCCTGACCTGCTTCTCTGTGAGGATGTTCCTGACCTGCTTCTCTGTGAGGATGACTCTGACCTGCTTCTCTGTGAGGATGTTCCTGACCTGCTTCTCTGTGAGGATGACTCTGACCTGCTTCGCTGTGAGGATGTTCTTGACCTGCTTCTCTGTGAGGATGTTCCTGACCTGCTTCTCTGTGAGGATGTTCCTGACCTGCTTCTCTGTGAGGATGTTTCTGACCTGCTTCTCTGTGAGGATGACTCTGACCTGCTTCTCTGTGAGGATGACTCTGACCTGCTTCTTTGTGAGGATGTTCCTGATCTGCTTCTCTGTGAGGATGTTCCTGACCTGCTTCTCTGTGAGGATGTTCCTGACCTGCTTCTCTGTGAGGATGTTCCTGACCTGCTTCTCTGTGAGGATGTTCCTGACCTGCTTCTCTGTGAGGATGTTCCTGACCTGCTTCTCTGTGAGGATGACTCTGACCTGCTTCTCTGTGAGGATGACTCTGACCTGCTTCTCTGTGAGGATGACTCTGACCTGCTTCTCTGTGAGGATGACTCTGACCTGCTTCTCCGTGAGGATGACTCGTCCTAACAGCTGGTCCTCCAGGCCCCTCTGGGTGACGGTGAAGTCGATGACGGCCGCTCGGGCGCTGACCTCGGGGCTGAACAGAGGGTTGGACAGTTTGGTGGTGATGTAGAGACAGAAGCCCTTCAGGACGTCCACCTCTTTGTCCCCGACCTTCACCTGGAACATGAAGGTTAATCCTCTTTAATGCCGCCGTGTAAGACCTGAGGTCTTTATGCATGTGTTAGCTTCTGTGTTAGCGTGTGTGTTAGCGTGTGTGTTAGCTTCTGTGTTAGTGTGTGTGTTAGCGTGTGTTAGCTTCTGTGTTAGTGTGTGTGTTAGCTTCTGTGTTAGCTTGTGTGTTAGCTTCTGTGTTAGCGTGTGTGTTAGCTTCTGTGTTAGCGTGTGTGTTAGCTTCTGTGTTAGCGTGTGTTAGCTTCTGTGTTAGCGTGTGTGTTAGCTTCTGTGTTAGTGTGTGTGTGTTAGCTTCTGTGTTAGCGTGTGTGTTAGCTTCTGTGTTAGCGTGTGTGTTAGTGTGTGTTAGCGTTTGTGTTAGCTTGTGTGTTAGCGTGTGTGTTAGTGTGTGTGTTAGCGTTTGTGTTAGCATGTGTTAGCTTCTGTGTTAGCGTGTGTGTTAGTGTGTGTTAGCGTTTGTGTTAGCTTGTGTGTTAGCGTGTGTTAGCGTGTGTGTTAGTGTGTGTGTTAGCGTTTGTGTTAGCATGTGTGTTAGCTTCTGTGTTAGCGTGTGTGTTTGTGTGTGTTAGCGTTTGTGTTAGCTTGTGTGTTAGCGTGTGTGTTAGTGTGTGTTAGCGTTTGTGTTAGCTTGTGTGTTAGCTTCTGTGTTAGCGTGTGTGTTAGTGTGTGTTAGCGTTTGTGTTAGCTTGTGTGCTAGCTTGTGTGTTAGCGTGTGTGTTAGCCTGTGTGTTAGCCTGTGTGTTAGCTTGTGTGTTAGCTTGTGTGTTAGCTTGTGTGTTAGCGTGTGTGTTAGTTTGTGTGTTAGCTTCTGTGTTAGCCTGTGTGTTAGCTTCTGTGTTAGCCTGTGTGTTAGCTTGTGTGTTAGCGTGTGTGTGTTAGCTTGTGTGTTAGCTTTTGTGTTAGCATGTGTGTGTTAGCCTGTGTTTTAGCTTGTGTGTTAGCTTCTGTGTTAGCGTGTGTGTTAGCATGTGTGTTAGCGTGTGTGTGTTAGCTTGTGTGTTAGCTTCTGTGTTAGCGTGTGTGTTAGCTTGTGTGTTAGCGTATGTGTTAGCGTGTGTGTTAGCGTGTGTGTTAGCTTGTGTGTTAGCTTCTGTGTTAGCGTGTGTGTTAGCTTGTGTGTTAGCTTCTGTGTTAGCGTGTGTGTTAGCTTGTGTGTTAGCGTATGTGTTAGCGTGTGTGTTAGCGTGTGTGTTAGCCTGTGTGTTAGCGTGTGTGTTAGCGTATGTGTTAGCGTGTGTGTTAGCTTGTGTGTTAGCTTCTGTGTTAGCGTGTGTGTTAGCCTGTGTGTTAGCTTGTGTGTTAGCGTGTGTGTTAGCCTGTGTGTTAGCTTGTGTGTTAGCTTCTGTGTTAGCGTGTGTGTTAGCTTGTGTGTTAGCGCATGTGTTAGCGTGTGTGTTAGCGTGTGTGTTAGCTTGTGTGTTAGCTTCTGTGTTAGCGTGTGTGTTAGCTTGTGTGTTAGCTTCTGTGTTAGCGTGTGTGTTAGCTTGTGTGTTAGCGTATGTGTTAGCGTGTGTGTTAGCCTGTGTGTTAGCCTGTGTGTTAGCGTGTGTGTTAGCGTATGTGTTAGCGTGTGTGTTAGCTTGTGTGTTAGCTTCTGTGTTAGCGTGTGTGTTAGCCTGTGTGTTAGCTTGTGTGTTAGCCTGTGTGTTAGCTTGTGTGTTAGCGTGTGTGTTAGCCTGTGTGTTAGCTTGTGTGTTAGCGTGTGTGTTAGCGTATGTGTTAGCGTGTGTGTTAGCTTGTGTGTTAGCTTCTGTGTTAGCGTGTGTGTTAGCCTGTGTGTTAGCTTGTGTGTTAGCGTGTGTGTTAGCTTGTGTGTTAGCGTGTGTGTTAGCGTGTGTGTTAGCCTGTGTGTTAGCTTGTGTGTTAGCATGTGTGTTAGCGTATGTGTTAGCGTGTGTGTTAGCGTAAAAGGCCCCTGAGGTCTTTATGCAGATGGAACTGACTTTGAAGGTGGAGCCAGACTTGATGAAGTTCTTGTCCAGGACGTGGTCCAGCACCGGGTCCAGCTCGTGGCCCACGTCCTCGATCAGCAGGGGGCGCCCCAGAGACAGGCTGTCCTCCAGGTGAGAGCGGAAGTACTTATGGTTCAGAGACGTCACCTGTGACACAAACCATGAGGAGCAGAGAAAACATGATGACAAATGCACTTTGTCCTTCAGACTTTAGCAGATGTTTTGTATGATGCCACACAAAGCACTTTCCTTTAATGTTCTCACGTCTGTTCTAGCCGGTAGTTAAAGGGGCTATATCCTGCTATTTTAGCCATTCCAAAGTTAAGTATAGGCCTGTATATGATATATTGTACCTCTACCATTATGGAGCACTCATTTTTGTGATAAATATAAGTGTTTTCTGGAGGTATTTTTCAAACCCGGAAGACACAACGCTTCGATTCAGTTAACTCCGCCCACTCTCTCCGCACATACAACTTTATCGTAATATAAATAAACAGCAATAAGTGAAGTCACTTCACGATGCAGTTATAAGGAGTTGACATCTGCAACACAGCTTCATAAATGGCTAACACACAAGCTAATATGCTAACACACAAGCTAACCCGCGTTTGGACTGACTCACCGCTCTGGTCCATCGCTGTTTACATTGTGGGACTCGCGTTGGTTATAAAAGTTAATCCACTTTGATTCTGGCGAAGGTTCACCAAACATCCATCAGAGACGGTCACAGAAAAACAATATTTTGGCTGATAGTCGCTGAATCCCGGAGAAAAAAACAGCTGAGTGGCCTCTTCTTGAAAAAGGTTGAATATAAACTCCTCGTCCTCGTAGCCAAACGCGCTTCTTTTTCTCCGTCCGTGACATTATCGTTAGTTAAGAATAAATAACAGGTGTTCAGAGTAGGTAACGAGCTCCATCTTCAGCTGCAGCGCAAACATGACTGATCTGTTCAGACGCGATGTGTTTGTTTTGGCCTCAGCTGACCTGGAAGCACCTCGGGCACTTCCTTTTTTTTTCTTTTTTTCCATTTTTTACTCTTTGTTTCTCTCTTACGACAGAAATAATGAAAACGCTGTTTTACAAATTAAAATCCGTCCGTAAGCATAGAATTAAGACATTTCATTACAGACGTCGAGCACTTCCGTTCCGTTGTTACGACACAACTGAGCACTCAGTCGTTCATGAGGAGAGGGCGGAGCCTCAGAGAGCAGGATTCAGGAGGATTACTGAGAGCTGCGTGAATGAAGCCACAAATCACTCTGGGGGTGTTTTTGATAAGGAAATAGCATAACAACATGGCTAAAAGCTCCAAACAGTCGATTTTGCAGGATATAGGACCTTTAAAGGTCCTATATCCTGCAAAATCGACTGTTTGGAGCTTTGAACCATGTTGTTGCTGTTTCCTGGCTTCATTCACGCAGTTCTCAGTAATGTTCCTGAATCCTGCTCTGAGCAGCTGCTCCGCCCTCTGCTGGTGAACCACTGTTGTGACACTCTGATGCACCCCCGTCTGAACAGATGTCGTGAAGTTGTGAAGAAGGAGCTCTTTCTAACCTACTCTGGACACGCCTGTTCTTTTTCTAACCCAACGATAATGTCACGGAGAAAAGCGCTACAGAACTAAAGAGAAGGACACTTGCCAGAAGTTGGAATTTCTTTCTGGGATTCGGCGACTTTCACCAGAACAGTGTTTGTCTGTGACTGTGTCTGATGTTTGTGAAGCTTCACCAGAACCAAAGTGGATTCACTTTTAGAACCAACGCCCGTCACATAATGTAAAACCTGATGGACCAGAGCGGTGAGTCAATCAAAATGTGTGTTAGCGTGTTAGCTTGTGTATCAGCGTGTGTGTTAACGTGTTAGCTTGTGTTCCCCATGCGCACTCTCAAACACACTCTCATTCATCCTGGCCTATTGTACATGTTTTTAGTGGTAGGGGAAACCGGAGTACCCAGAGGAAACCTACGCAGACACGGGGAGAACATGCAAACTCCACACAGAAAGGCCCGTCCTTGGTGGGAATCGAATCCGGGACCTTCTAGCTGTGAAGCACGAGCGCAAACCGCTGTGCTACCGTGCCGCCCATAGCGTGTGTGTTAGCGTGTTAGCTTGTGTACAAGCGTGTGTGTGTTAGCGTGCTAGCTTCTGTGTTAGCTTGTGTGCGTTGGTGTGTTAGCTTGTGTGTTAGCTTGTGTGTTAGCTTGTGTGTTAGCGTGCTAGCTTGTGTGTTAGCTTGCGTGTTAGTGTGTGTGCTAGCATGTTAGCTTGTGTATTAGCGTGTGTGTTAGCGTGCTAGCTTGTGTGTTAGCATTTGTATGTTAGCATGCTAGCTTGTGTGTTAGCTTCTGTGTTAGCGTGTGTGTTACTGTGTGTGTTAGCTTGTGTGTTAGCTTGTGTGTTAGCTTGTGTGTTAGCTTGTGTGTTAGCTTCTGTGTTAGCGTGTGTGTTACTGTGTGTGTTAGCTTCTGTGTTAGCGTGTGTGTTACTGTGTGTGTTAGCTTCTGTGTTAGTGTGTGTGTTACTGTGTGTGCTAGCTTCTGTGTTAGCGTGTGTGTGAGCTTCTGTGTGAGCTTGTGTGTTAGCGTGTGTGTTACTGTGTGTGTTAGCTTCTGTGTTAGCGTGTGTGTTACTGTGTGTGTTAGCTTCTGTGTTAGCGTGTGTGTTAGCTTCTGTGTTAGCGTGTGTGCTAGCTTCTGTGTTAGCGTGTGTGTTAGCGTGTGTGTTCTGGTAAATGGGAAGTAGAAAGCAGAACCGAACACTCTCCAGTCCGCCGCGCTCCCGGCTCTGACCTGCAGCTGGCGCTCTCTCTCGCGGTTGATGATCCAGGTCTTGCCCTGGCCCTGGGGGTCGATGAGGAGGGGGAAGCGCGGGGCCTTGGTGACGATGATGGCGTTCTGCACCGACAGCTCGTCTGTGGGAAGGCCCTGCAGACTCCACTCCCCCACACTGCTCGAGTCGCACAGGAGGGCGCTCACGTCCACGTCCTGGGACACAGAGAGGTCACGCCGACGCCATTTTAACACGGCGGGGAAAGACACAGAGAGGTCACGCCGACGCCATTTTAACACGGCGTGGGAGGTTCGAGCCGGAGCCGAAACAAGTCACCAGGAAGGACATCGTTTTGGCTGCGTACCGTTACCTTTCTTTCAATACCAGTACTTTAACTGTTAGCGTGTGTGTTAGCTTCTGTGTTAGCGTGTGTGTGTTAGCTTCTGTGTTAGCGTGTGTTTTAGTGTGTGTGTTAGCTTCTGTGTTAGCGTGTGTGTTAGCTTCTGTGTTAGCGTGTGTTTTAGTGTGTGTGTTAGCTTCTGTGTTAGCGTGTGTTTTAGTGTGTGTGTTAGCTTCTGTGTTAGCGTGTGTGTTAGTGTGTGTTAGCTTCTGTGTTAGCGTGTGTGTTAGCTTGTGTGTTAGCTTCTGTGTTAGCGTGTGTGTTAGCGTGTGTGTTAGCTTCTGTGTTAGCGTGTGTGTTAGTTTGTGTTAGCTTCTGTGTTAGCGTGTGTGTTAGCTTCTGTGTTAGCGTGTGTGTTAGCTTCTGTGTTAGCTTCTGTGTTAGCGTGTGTGTTAGCGTGTGTGTTAGTGTGTGTTAGCTTCTGTGTTAGCGTGTGTTTTAGTGTGTGTGTTAGCTTCTGTGTTAGCGTGTGTGTTAGCGTGTGTTAGCTTCTGTGTTAGCGTGTGTTAGTGTGTGTTAGCGTGTGTGTTAGCTTCTGTGTTAGCGTGTGTTAGCTTCTGTGTTAGCGTGTGTTAGCTTCTGTGTTAGCGTGTGTGTTAGTGTGTGTTAGCGTGTGTGTTAGCTTCTGTGTTAGCTTCTGTGTTAGCGTGTGTGTTAGCGTGTGTGTTAGTGTGTGTTAGCGTGTGTGTTAGCGTGTGTGTTAGCTTCTGTGTTAGCTTCTGTGTTAGCTTCTGTGTTAGCGTGTGTTTTAGTGTGTGTGTTAGCTTCTGTGTTAGCGTGTGTGTTAGCGTGTGTTAGCTTCTGTGTTAGCGTGTGTTAGTGTGTGTTAGCGTGTGTGTTAGCTTCTGTGTTAGCGTGTGTTAGCTTCTGTGTTAGCGTGTGTTAGCTTCTGTGTTAGCGTGTGTGTTAGTGTGTGTTAGCGTGTGTGTTAGCTTCTGTGTTAGCGTGTGTTAGCTTCTGTGTTAGCGTGTGTGTTAGCTTCTGTGTTAGCGTGTGTGTTAGCTTCTGTGTTAGCTTTTGTGTTAGCGTGTGTGTGTTAGCTTCTGTGTTAGCGTGTGTTTTAGTGTGTGTGTTAGCTTCTGTGTTAGCGTGTGTGTTAGCGTGTGTTAGCTTCTGTGTTAGCGTGTGTGTTAGTTTGTGTTAGCTTCTGTGTTAGCGTGTGTGTTAGCTTCTGTGTTAGCTTCTGTGTTAGCGTGTGTGTTAGCGTGTGTGTTAGCGTGTGTTAGCTTCTGTGTTAGCGTGTGTGTTAGTTTGTGTTAGCTTCTGTGTTAGCGTGTGTGTTAGCTTCTGTGTTAGCTTCTGTGTTAGCGTGTGTGTTAGCGTGTGTGTTAGTGTGTGTGTTAGCTTCTGTGTTAGCGTGTGTGTTAGTGTGTGTTAGCTTCTGTGTTAGCTTCTGTGTTAGCGTGTGTGCTAGCGTGTGTCTGTCTGGTCTTTGTGTGTGCGCTCAGTCACGCAAAACGACCAAAGATGTTGTTAACATTTGGCCTCTCCCAGTGTATTTCTATAGCTCCAAAGTGGGGTGAAGTTCAAAGCTACCAGGCTCTGGCACATAGACATAGCATGGAAAGACTGTGGCCTGTTCCTTTAACATTATTAACCCCTTAACTCCCACCTGAACCAAGCACATTTTCTCCAGTTTGGCTTTACCCCAATCCAAAAGCTTCTGGAAAAAAAGGTGAGAAATTAGGAACAAAACTGAGACGAAAACAATGATGGAAATGTGACAAAAAAGTGACGAAAAATTTATGAAAAAGTGGCAAAAATGTCACAAGAAATGGACAAAAAATTGACGAAAAAATGACAAAAATGTGACAAAAATGTGATAAAAATTGACAAAAAATGACACAAATGTGACGAAAAATTGATGAAAATGTGACAAAAATTGGACAAAAATGTGACAAAAAATGACAAAAAAATGACAAAAAAGTGACGAAAAATTGATGAAAATGTGACAAAAAATGACAAAAATGTGACAAAAATGTGACAAAAAAATGTCAAAAATATCACAAGAAATTGACAAAAAATGGACAAAAAAAGGACAAAAAAATGAGAAAAATATGATAAAAATTGACAAAAAATGACCAAAAAATGACCAAAAAATGACGAAAAAATGACAAAAAATGACAAAAAATGACAAAAAAGTGACAAAAATGTGACAAAAAAATGTCAAAAATGTCACAAGAAATTGACGAAAAAATGACCAAAAAATGACAAAAAATTGGACAAAAATTGGACAAAAAAATGACAAAAATGTGATAAAAATTGACAAAATTGACAAATAAATGACAAAAATGTGACGAAACAATGACAAAAATTTGATATAATTTGGCAAAAAAAATAACAAAAAAACAAAAAAATGAAAAAAATGTGACAAAAAATGATAAAAAAGTTACAAAAATGAGTTGAATACCCAACAAAAAAATGATGGAAAAAAAAATCTGATGACGTGAGGAAAAAGATCCTCTCGGTTCAGGCGGGAGTTAAGAGGTTAAATCGTTTTATGGCTCCAGATGAAAATATATTTAAGTCCAGGCATCGGAAAAAGTATAATTCAGGTATCGGTATCGAAAGCGAAGTATCTGTAAAGCACCAGTACTGAATACAAAGTACCGGTGCGCAGCTCTAGAGCAGAGGGAAGGTTTGAGGGAAGGTTTCTCACGGCGCTGAAGGGGATGTGGTGCGTCTCCATCAGGCTCTTCCACAGCTGCAGCAGGAGGCCCCGGTACTCCTGGTTAAAGGGGCCGCAGTACGACAGGAACCCGGAGCACAGCAGCACGTCCCCCACCAGGCTCTCCATCTGAGCCTGGAGGCTGGAGCAGGAGGACGTCCAGCGCACCTGAGCGGGACGGGACCAGGCTGTGAGTACGGATCCTCCTCAAACACCTCCTCTGAACTCACCTTCTCCCCTCCTAAGCCGTGGATGAGCGCCGAGGCGTTGGACATCTTCCTCCTGCAGCTCTCGGCGTCGTCCTCCAGGTCCTGCTTCTCCTTCATGGCGGCGTCGTACAGCGCCTGGACACACAGCGCTTTCAGACGTTCTGCTGGAGAACACGCTGAGGCTCCGAGCTCCTCACCTGAACCTGGTCCAGCTCCCTCTGCTTGGCGTCCAGCTGCTCCTGAGCTTTGGCCAGCTCCGCCTGAGCCACGAGGAGCCGCGCCTCCTGCAGCGCCAGGTTGGACTGAGCAGAGGAAACGGGTTTGTCAGAAGAAGCCGCTGGGACTCGAACCCGGGACTCACCTTCAGGGGCAGCACTTCTTTGTTGATGGAGAAGAAGTCGACCATGGCCTGGGTCCAGGAGCACAGCCCCGCCACGTTACCGCAGGTGCGTTTGGCCGAGTCCATGTTGTAGTCCTCCATCTGCAGGTAGGGGGCGACGAGCTCCACCATCTCCTCTGTGATCGAGTCCTGGGGGAAGAAGAAAAGTCATTTCAGAAGGCAAGGACAAGGCAATTCAAAGTGCTTCACAGTTAAAGCGGCATAAAATATAAGAAAAACAAATACAATCAACATAAAATTAATCAATTACAGTAAGAGGCAAGAGTTTAAGTCTTGTTTTGACTCACTCTGTCTTGAGCACTAGTTTTAAAAGGGGGGGTATTATGCAAAATGGACTTTTTCAAGCTTTCCATCATGTTATTCTGTCACTCCCTCATTAAAAACATGGCTGAAGTGTTGCCTTGGCACATTCACGTATTTCTGAGTAATCTGTAAAAACTCTGATGGCGGCCATTTTAGGGATAGGTTTGCCTGAGTCCTCCTAGGAACGCCCCCACCTCCTGGAGACGCCTCCGAGCTTTCGTCACCAGCCGAGTAACCAACCACTGCTCCTCAGCAGAACCCCCTCCCCACTGATGCCACAGACAGCGTGTGGAGGGGGCGTGTCTAAAGGCTCAGAGGTTCTTAAAGAGACAGAGGCCTATTTCAAGACATTCACTACAGCCATTTTGAGAGAGACATTTTATACAAGGCAGTTATTCTAATTTACTGCATTTACAGACCAACAGAAGGTTTGTCATCATTGTAGTGTGATATAGACTGGTGCTGTGTGACTGAAAAAAGCAGAACACCCCCTCTTTAAATCTTGTTTGGACTCGCTCTGTCTTGAGCACTATTTTTTCTTGCTCGTTCACACACAGTTACCTAACCTCTGTTTTGTCGCTCCTTCTCCTCTGGACATCAACATAAAATTAATCAATTACAGTCAATTTCAGTCATATACAAAATGTTTGGACAGAATTGTTTCTCTGTAAAAGCTGCAGGATGTGGAACTCGCTGCCATTGACTGTGCGAGAGAGCAGCACTTTACAACAGTTCAAACTTAATCTGAAGAAGTGGTTGAAAGATGGTCAGATTTGTGAGCATTAACAGGGGGGTAGTAGTAAATATGAGAAGGTACAAGTTTTTAAAAAACTGTATTTAATTGTAATTGCTTGTAAATACTGTAAATACTGTATCTGAATGTTTGAGGTGATCCTTTTGCCGGCGCCTTATATGTTATTTTATATTGTGAACGAACTCTAAAGTCAGATGCTCATTGGTCACTGTTTAAACCTGCTGTCACTTTGCCTCTGCCCAGGGACCACAGATGAAAATGAGCTTGTAGCATCTCTGGTCTTTGCAACACATTTGTTTGTGCAATGTCCCTGTCAAATAAATAAATAAATAAATAAAAATATACAAATACATATACATGGGCAAAAAGAACCGTTTTCAGCCTGGATTTGAACATTGTCAGAGTTGAGGCCTGTCTCACATCCTCGTGAAGACTGTTCCAGATTTTAGCTGCATGAAACTGAAACGCAGCCTCACCGTGTTTATTATCGACTGGAACCACCAGGAGGCCCCTCCCTGTGGTTCTCAGGGCCCGAGATGGTTCATACGGCGCTAACATGTCAGAGATGGACTTTGGTGCTAAACCATGAAAAGACTTACACAAGAAGACGTTATTCAGACGTAGGAAAGAGATAAAGTTAAGGCGCGCTTTCTGAAGGTGAATTTGTCCTAAGTAAAATGACAAGTTCCAAGAATTATATTAGTAACAAAGGGTACGACGTGGAGTTCCGGGTTAGATATCCCAGCTTCATAAAGTTTCATAAATCACACGCAAATCCACCGAACCTAGCGTGTCACTAACTACACGTGAGCGAGGGCTGGAGAAGCAGATGTTCCAGTCATCCTGAGGAGGCGCTGGAGAGTCTTTCCCAAAGTCCGGGATGCCACGGCACCTCATCGGTCTGAAAATCTCTCCAGTGGTTCCCTGGGATTTAGATTTAAAGCAGTACAAAGAAACTGGTGCCCCTAGAGGCCGTAAGCGCCACTGCAGGTGTCGCACATGTTGTGTTTTTTTACTCATTAATTCCCGTGAGAGTAAATCCTTCACTGACAGTAAGACAAAGGGACAGAGGGATGTTGTTCATCCAGTTACACAATGATTTAAGTGGTGCTAGCCCACAGTTAGCCTGTTAGCTTCTTCTTCTGGGATTCCATTAGTGTGTATTGGGAAAAGTTGCAATTGTGGTTTTCTGGACAGAGACACCAGGGGGAGATGAAGACCCCCCAATCATCCCTTTAACACTTGTATCACCCCCACAGGGACTGGGGTTTATTAAGGTGAACAAGTTACTTAGTGCTGCTTTAACCTCTTAACTCCCGCCTGAACCGAGAGGAGCTTTTTTGTAATTTTTTTTATCACATTTTGTCATTTTTTTGTCATTTTTTTTGTCTTTTTTTGTCAATTTTTTGTCAATTTTTTGTCATTTTTTGTCAATTTTTGTCATTTTTTAGGCAATTTTTTATCTATTTTTTTGTCACATATTTGTAATTTTTTTGTCATTTTTTCATCAATTTTTTATCACATTTTTGGTCATTATTTTTTGGTCAAAGTTTTGTCATTTTTTCAACCATTTTTTCATCAATTTTCCGTCACTTTTTGTCACATTTCCATCATTGTTTTCGTCTCAGTTTTGCTCCTATTTTCACACCTTTTTTCCAGCAGCTTTTGGATTGGGGTAAAGCCAAACTGGAGAAAATGTGCTCAGTTCAGGTGGGAGTTAAGGGGTTAAAGAAAGACATTTGCTATTTTCACCCAATATTTAACCTTCATTCAATGCCAGATGTAATTTTAGCAGCTAAAATCATTAAAAAAAATGAGTAAATCCTTATTATTGGGGCCCTGAGAGAATTTCAGATCGATAAGGGACCACGATGTTCCAGACCCCACTTTAACCACTGGGCTAAATCTGAGTTGTTTTGCCCGTGTCCCGCCTCAGGCCCCTAGCTGCCCCGAGCCTCCCTAAAAGGAGCCGTTATGAATAGGCGCTGCTCTGGAAGGTTAAGTGTGGGCTCAGCGCTCTGCGGCTCCAGGATCTGGGATCTTGGGGATTTGCAGCTCTTTGTGGATTATCGGCTCCGTCAGCGACGCCTTCTCTGGAACAGCTGCAGGGTCTGTTTGGAACAAGGGACTTTCCCCCCGCGCTAAAAGGGACTCCGAGTAATGTACGTGAGTATCATACGGGAGGAACGTACGGGAGGAACGTACGGGAGAAATGTACAGGAGTAACGGACCACACATCAGGTTAAAGTTTACTCATTAATACCACCCCTAAACCAAATGCATTCTGTCCTCTTTGGCTATTATACTGTGCAACACCTCATTTTAAAGCGAAGACCCACAAAACTGATCTTTTTCCTCTCGTTGTTGCTGTGTGAGTTTTTGTTGAATTTTGGTCATTTTTTGGTTGAGTTTTGGTTGAGTTTTTGTTGAATTTTTGGTTGAGTTTTTGTTGAATTTTTGTCACATTTTTTGTTGAATTTTTGTCACATTTTTGTTGATTTTTTGTCATTTTTTGGTTGAGTTTTTGTTGAATTTTTGTCACATTTTTGTTGAATTTTTGTCACATTTGTGTTGAATTTTGTCACATCTTTGTTGATTTTTTTGTCATTTTTTGGTTGAGTTTTTGTTGATTTTTTGTCATTTTTTGGTTGAGTTTTTGTTGAATTTTTGTCATTTTTTGTTGATTTTTTGTCATTTTTTGGTTGAGTTTTGTTGAATTTTTGTCATTTTTTGGTTGAGTTTTTGTTGAATTTTTGTCACATTTTTGTTGAATTTTTGTCACATTTGTGTTGAATTTTTGTCACATCTTTGTTGATTTTTTGTCATTTTTTGGTTGAGTTTTGGTTGATTTTTTGTCATTTTTTGGTTGAGTTTTTGTTGAATTTTTGTCATTTTTTGGTTGAGTTTTTGTTGAATTTTTGTCATTTTTTGTTGATTTTTTGTCATTTTTTGGTTGAGTTTTTGTTGAATTTTTGTCATTTTTTGGTTGAGTTTTTGTTGAATTTTTGTCACATTTTTGTTGAATTTTTGTCACATTTGTGTTGATTTTTTGTCATTTTTTGGTTGAGTTTTTGTTGATTTTTTGTCATTTTTTGGTTGAGTTTTTGTTGAATTTTTGTCACTTTTTGGTTGAATTTTTGTCATTTTGTTGTTGCGTTTACATCCTTGTTTTCTTCTCATTTTTTGTGGCTGTTTTGGTGCTTGTTTCCCCAAGAAGCTTTTTGATTAGGGTAAAGCCAAACTGGAGAAAATGGGCTCCGTTCAGGTGGGAGTTAAGGGGTTAAAGTACTGGAAACAGCTCGGAGACAAAAGAAGATGAAGTAGATTTTTTACAAAGATACTATATTACACTGAGGAATAAGGAGACCCTCGCTGAAGCAGAGGACAGGGAGTACCTTGCTGAAGCCGAGGACAGGGAGTACCTTGCTGAAGCAGAGGACAGGGAGTACCTTGCTGAAGTAGAGGACAGGGACTACCTTGCTGAAGCAGAGGACAGGGAGTACCTTGCTGAAGTAGAGGACAGGGAGTACCTTGCTGAAGTTGAGGACAGGGAGTACCTGGCTGAAGTTGAAGACAGTAGAGAGTACCTTGCTGAAGTTGAGCAGCATGCTGAGGAAGGACGAGTTCTGCATCAGCTTCATGGCTTCGCTCCAGGACGGCCGAGGGCAGGGCCGCTCGGGGTCAAGGGTCACAGAGTCGATCTGAAACAGGAAACACGTCATCGCTGACGCTGAAACGACCAACGATTTAATCCTTTACACTTATATTTATCTTTATATTTATAGAGAAAAAATATTGTATCTTTAGATACAATGCTGTTGGTCCAGGGGCAGAAGTCGTTTCAGCTCAAATAAATGATTTTTTTTCCGCATTTTCGCAATGTTTGACCAAATTTGTTCTCGTTTTCCAAATTTCCTCGCAGCCCTGTCCGGTTATACTCTAAAATGTGACAAAAAAATGATAAAAAATATGACCAAAAAAATGACAAAAAATTTGACAAAAAACTACAAAAAAACACAAACAAATGACAAAAATATGACAAAAATGCGACAAATATGTGACGAAAAAATGACAAAAAATTGATTAAAAAAATGACGGAAAAATGACGAAAAAAGGACAAAAAAAGGACCAAAAAATGACCAAAAAATGACCAAAAAATGACCAAAAAATGACAAAAATATGACAAAATGCGACAAATATGTGACCAAAAAATTACAAAAAATTACAAAAAAATTACAAAAAAATTACAAAAATTGGATTAAAAAATAGACGAAAAAAAGACAAAAAAATGACAAAATGCGACAAATATGTGAAAAAAAATGTACGAAAAAAAGGACAAAAATTTGATAAAAAATTGACCAAAAAAAAGACAAAAAATTGACAAAAAAATTACAAAAATGTGACAAAAAATTAGGGCTGCAAAATTAGGGCTGCAAAATCGATTATTTTGTAATCGATTAATCTATTGATTATTTTTGCGATTAATCGAGTAATCGCTTGGCTGTGAACGGTGCAGGAAAATTGTATTTTTTCCAAAACATTTCTCACATACAGCTTAAGTGGCGCTGCTTGAAGATGTGTTGATGGAGGAAACTAAAGAGACATGTTTGTTGGAGGCTCTGTTCATGACATTTACAATGGAAAAAATTTACACAGACCCTAAGTATATAAACAAAGTCATCAAAAATACTACATTTTTATGTCATTTTTGCTTCATTTGAGTCTGTGTGAACCAGAAAACGATTAATCGATTACTAAATTAGTTGTCGACTATTTCAATAATCGATTAGTCGTTTCAGCCCTACATAAAAATGACAAAAATTTTATTGAAAAAATAACGAAAAAATAACAAAGAAATGACAAAAATTTGACCAAAAAATGACAAAAATTTGACAAAAAAAATCACACAAAAATGACAAAAATATGACAAAAATTTGATTAAAAAAATGCCGAAAAAATGACAAAAATGGACAAATATGTGATAAAAATTGATGAAAAAAATGAGAAAAATTTAATAAAAAATTGCCGAAAAATGACAAAAAATTACCCCAAAAAATTACCAAAAGTTACAACAATGAGTTGAATACCCAACAAAAACATGATGGAAAAAAAAATCTGATGACGAGAGGAAAAACTCCTCTCAGTTCAGGCGGGAGTAAAGATGTTAAAGTCATTGATCAAACCCGGAGAGCCCAGTTCGGTTGATGGTGTTGGTTTCGTACCCGCCTCTGGAACAGCAGCACCACGGCGTCCATGATCCTCATGATCAGATGAGGAGGTTTCTGCAGCTTCCGCACCGTCGCGATGTCGCCCGGTTTGATCGTCTGCACAAAGAGAAGAAGAAGAAGAGAGGGTTTACTCTTCCCCGCCCCTCACTGGGTCTGGGGTGAAGCTCGGAGGTCTGAAGTCTGTCTGAGGTCTGTCTGAGGTCTGTCTGAGGTTCTGGCTAAGGTAAGGCTGAGTTCTGGCTTAGTTCTGGCTAAGGTAAGGCTGAGTTCTGGCTTAGTTCTGGCTAAGGTAAGGCTGAGTTCTGGCTTAGTTCTGGCTAAGGTAAGGCTGAGGTCTGTCTGAGGTTCTGGCTAAGGTAAGGCTGAGTTCTGGCTTAGTTCTGGCTAAGGTAAGGCTGAGTTCTGGCTTAGTTCTGGCTAAGGTAAGGCTGAGTTCTGGCTGAGTTCTGGCTGAGGTTCTGGCTAAGGTAAGGCTGAGTTCTGGCTTAGTTCTGGTTAAGGTAAGGCTTAGTTCTGGCTGAGGTTCTGGATAAGGTAAGGCTAAGGTAGGGCTGAGTTCTGGCTTAGTTCTGGCTAAGGTAGGGCTGAGTTCTGGCTTAGTTCTGGCTAAGGTAAGGCTGAGTTCTGGCTTAGTTCTGGCTGAGGTTCTGGCTGAGCACAGACCTGCAGCGCGGCCTCCGCTGCCTCCAGAGCAGGCTTCGCTGCCTCCAGTTTGGACTCTGCTGCAGATTTATCCACCTCGATCTCGTCCACGATCATCTGCGCTCTGTCCTTCACCTTCTGCACCTGCTGCTTCACCTGCACAAACAAGCTCCGCCTCTAAAATGACCTCACTGACTTTAAAACAGGCTAAGAATCAATGCAGGAAAGCAGAAACAGACACACATGTGATGGACACAGATGAAGCTTCTGGAGTGTTGGAGTTTTGTGTGACCTGTTCGGCAGCGCGAGCCTTCTCTGTGACCTCCTGCAGTACCGCGTCTGCCCTCTGAGAGGCGCCGGCCAGCTCCTGCTCCTTCAGCACCAGCTGCGCAGACAGTTCAGACACCGACTGCTCCGCCTCCAGCAGCTTACTCAGCCCTGCAGAGGAGGAGGAGGAGGGAGAGGAGAGAGAGGAGGGAGAGGAGGGAGAGGAGGGAGAGGAGAGAGAGGAGGGAGAGGAGGGAGAGGAGAGAGGAGAGAGAGGAGGGAGAGGAGGGAGAGGAGGGAGAGGAGAGAGAGGAGGAGGAGAGAGGAGGGAGATGAGAGAGAGGAGGGAGAGGAGGAGGAGGAGGGAGAGGAGGGAGAGGAGAGAGAGGAGGGAGAGGAGAGAGAGGAGGGAGAGGAGGGAGAGGAGAGAGAGGAGGGAGAGGAGGAGGAGGAGGGAGAGGAGAGAGAGGAGGGAGAGGAGAGAGAGGAGAGAGAGGAGGGAGAGGAGAGAGAGGAGGGAGAGGAGGGAGAGGAGAGAGAGGAGAGAGAGGAGAGAGAGGAGGGAGAGGAGGGAGAGGGAGGAGCAGAGGAGAGAGAGGAGGGAGAGGAGAGAGAGGAGGGAGAGGAGGGAGAGGAGAGAGAGGAGGGAGAGGAGGGAGAGGAGGAGAGGAGGGAGAGGCGAGAGGAGAGAGAGGAGGGAGAGGAGAGAGAGGAGGGAGAGGAGGGAGAGGAGAGAGAGGAGAGAGAGGAGAGAGAGGAGGGAGAGGAGGGAGAGGGAGGAGGCAGAGGAGAGAGAGGAGGGAGAGGAGGGAGAGGAGGAGAGGAGGGAGAGGAGGGAGAGGGAGGAGGCAGAGGAGAGAGAGGAGGGAGAGGAGAGAGAGGAGGGAGAGGAGGGAGGGAGAGGCAGAGGAGAGAGAGGAGGGAGAGGAGAGAGAGGAGGGAGAGGAGGGAGAGGAGAGGAGGAGAGAGGAGGGAGAGGAGGGAGAGGAGAGAGACGAGAGAGAGGAGGGAGAGGAGGGAGAGGAGAGAGAGGAGGAGAGGAGAGAGAGGAGAGAGAGGAGGGAGAGGAGAGAGAGGAGCGGAGAGAGAGGGAGAGGGAGGAGGCAGAGGAGAGAGAGGAGGGAGAGGAGGAGAGGAGGGAGAGGAGGGAGAGGAGGAGAGGGAGGAGAGAGGAGAGAGAGAGAGGAGAGGAGAGAGAGAGAGAGAGAGGAGAGAGAGGAGAGAGAGGAGAGAGAGGGAGGAGGGAGAGGAGGAGAGGAGAGAGAGGAGAGGGAGGGAGAGGAGGGAGAGGAGAGAGGAGAGGAGAGAGAGGAGAGGAGGAGAGGAGGGAGAGGAGGGAGAGGAGGGTGAGGAGAGGAGGAGGAGAGGAGGGAGAGGAGAGAGAGGGAGAGGGAGAGGAGGGAGAGGGGGAGAGGAGAGAGAGGAGGGAGAGGAGGGAGAGGAGAGAGAGGAGAGAGGAGGGAGAGGAGAGAGAGGAGAGAGGAGGGAGAGGAGGGAGAGGAGAGAGAGGAGGGAGAGGAGGGAGAGGAGAGAGAGGAGGGAGAGGAGGGAGAGGAGAGAGAGGAGGAGGAGGACAGGGTCAGACACACAGGGGCAAATAGAAATGTTGAACTGAATGTGTGTGAGGCTGAGCTGGAGAAGCTGCCCCCGGTTAAGTTCAGAGTTCAGAGGTTAACCTGTCTGCATGCGCTGGGCCAGAGTCCCCACGTGGCTGATCTTCTCGAGTAGATGAGTTTGTAGCTGTTGATGAAGGAGAGGAAGGACCGCGGCGTGACGAAGGTCTGCCGCCGGAAACGCTCGAAGTACTCGCCGCACTTCTCCGACACCACGTCCTGACGGAGAGAAGAGAGGCCGTCAGACCGGGCGGGGGTTCAGACCGGGCGGGGTTTCAGTCCCGGCGGGTCCGGCTCCGCTCGGTACCTGGAAGGTCCCCATGGAGAGGACCACGCTCTCTTTGACCAGCGGGGGGCAGCGCAGCTCGGAGAACGCGGACAGGAAGTGGCGGGACACGGCGACCAGGGCGTCCTTGGGCCAGCGCTGGAACCAGTCCACGGTGCAGCCGGAGATCAGGCCTGGGAACTGACGGAGGAACGGTCAGAAAGGGTGAAAGAAGGCGGGGGTTTGAGGAGCTTCGTACCTTCAGCGCGCGGCTCCTGAACTTGTCCCCGATGGGGCTGAAGCAGAGCACCACGTGGAGGTTGGCCCGGACGCGGGACAGGAAGTAGTCGTACAGGTTCTCGGGGGTCGGGGGGCCGTTTGGGGGCGTGTCTCTTCATGGCGGGGATCAGCTCCTGGGTGATGTCATCGAGCTCGTCGCGAGGGAAAAGGTTGGAGACTTCGCCGCTCGCCAAGACGTTGTTCATGTATTCTGCGGGAGGATTCAGGCACGAGTGAGTGAGGGGAACGGG
>NW_027639280.1:0-85000 GCF_951799975.1 Gobius niger | reverse complement strand
CGTCAACTTTGTCGCAGAGCGACGAGATTCGGTACAGACATTCGTCATTTGATGACAAAAAAACAATATTATTGTGGCCACGCCCCCTGACAAACCGGAAGTCCGCCATTTTGACAGGAAGCCCGGAGAATGCTGAGTCAGCGTTTTCGCTGACGTCGCATTTTAACGAACTCCTCCGAGGCCGTTTCACCGAATGAGCTCAAAATCGCTCCAGCTCATCTCGAGATGTGGGACATCAAAAGTTATCCAGATTTTTTGCCTATGTTTTATGGTTTGTTTGCGGCGAAGCCGCAATCTTTACGAAGAATTTTGCGATTCATCAAAAACTAAAAATTGCTCCAATTCGCACAAACAAACTCCGATTAAAAATCGGAAATGTACATTTTATTGACCTTTCACCCCTGGACACAACAAATGTGAATTAGTAACATTGGGCGCGATAGCGCCCCCTCCAGGTGCAGAAGAAAAAATGCATTATGGGAAAAAAATTAGTTTGTCGGAAATGGATGAAATTCGGTACAAAAATAGTTGACGGCATCCCGATTCAAAAAGCCAATGAGACCCATATCGTATTTTGTACGGTGTTGCCATGGTGAATCAAAATACATTGCGTCGATGGAGGCGGGGCCAACGTCAACTTTGTCGCAGAGCGACGAGATTCGGTACAGACATTCGTCATTTGATGACAAAAAAACAATATTATTGTGGCCACGCCCCCTGACAAACCGGAAGTCCGCCATTTTGACAGGAAGCCCGGAGAATGCTGAGTCAGCGTTTTCGCTGACATCGCATTTTAACGAACTCCTCCGAGTCTGTTTCACCAAATGAGCTCAAAATCGCTCCAGCTCATCTCGAGATGTGGGACATCAAAAGTTATCCAGATTTTTTGCCTATGTTTTATGGTTTGTTTGCGGCGAAGCCGCAATCTTTACGAAGAATTTTGCGATTCATCAAAAACTAAAAATTGCTCCAATTCGCACAAACAAACTCCGATTAAAAATCGGAAATATACATTTTATTGACCTTTCACCCCTGGACACAACAAATGTGAAAAAGTGACATTGGGCGCCATAGCGCCCCCTCCAGGTGCAGAAGAAAAAATGCATTATGGGGAAAAAAATTAGTTTCTCGGAAATTGATGAAATTTGGTTCAAAAATAGTTGATGGTATCCCGATCAAGAAAGCCAATGGGACCCATACCGTATTTTGTACGGTGTTGCCATGGTAATGACCGGGAACCTCCTCTGTCAGCAGCGTGTGGACAGCAATAATTGAAGGACAGCGGACATGGAGGTACAATTTCTCTTGGGAAATGACAAAGATTTTGGTCACAAGCAAGCAGCTTGTGGGTTGGAGCCGTTTTCTCACATGAAGAGGCTAAAATTTTACTGAGAAAGGTAAAATGCACTGTCCCCCATTCATACGTAATCTCATCGTCTCAAACAGTGACCAAACATGTTATTTCTGGAAAGTGCCATTTTTTTCATAAGTAGAAAAGATAAGACAGATCTTTATTGTCAATGTACAAAATACAATGGAACCATAGACCAGAACACTGATGGAGCTCACTAAAGTGCACTCAGTCTCTACCCCGTTCATCCCAATACCATAAGAAATAATCATAAACCGAAGTTAATTTTAAAAGTACACCTTCAGTTGAAAATGGATTACAAACGCAACTGTTATTGTACTTTGGGCCATGTTACCACTGATCGTGGGTAAACCTGTTCTGCAGCCTGTTTGTGTGCGCCCTGGGAGTTTGGCGTCTGCCTGAGGAGAGAGTGGTGAAGAGGTAGATTTCTGGGTGAGTGGGATCCTGCACTATGTTGGCTGCACGTGTGAGCAGTCGAGTGGCGTAGATGTCATCCAGGTTTGGCAGAGAGGAGCCCAAGATCCTGTCTGCTGTCCTTATCACGCACTGCAGGTCCTTCTCAGCAGCAGCGCAGCTCACATACCATAATATGCAGTAGTATGGTATGTTGGTATGCTTTCTATGGTACAGCGATAGAAGGTGACGAGCAACTTCTGAGGGAGCCCGTTCCTCAACAGGGTCTGAAGGAAGAATAACCTCTGCTGAGCTAGCTTAAAGGAGCTGTACCTGATTTTTTTCTAGTTATTGGATGAAAGTTGTTTAAACTCAGTCGTTGGTGGGGGAAAAAAAGACACTTTCCATCTAATTAAAGCAATTGCAACAATTTCATGAACTTGCAGGCAGGTTTTCCTGCATTTTAGTGAAAGTGATCCTGAAAAGTGACCCTGCAAGTTGTGAAAAGTGCCGATTTCCTCTTTGATTATTTGAAATAAAAATATCAGGTATAGGGACTTTAATAATGCAGGTGTTTACACTCCATGTCAGGTCCTCACTGATCTGCACACCCAAAAACCTGAAGTTTGAAACCCTCTCTACCTCCACCCCATCAGTCCACAGACCACTGTGAGGTGTTTTCCTGTTTGTCCGAAAATCAATTATGACCTCTTGTTTTCTTTGTGTTCAGAAGTTGCAGCTAAAATGGCAGGAAACATTATAAAAGACCTGACCATTTAAGAAAAACATGTGTCATGTATCTGAAACACTAAACCTGCTCTTCATGTCTGAATTCTTTCAACTGCTGCCTTTGTAATTTGTCATAAAATTTCTACACCAGAAAAATGACCAAGCCTTGAATGTAAGCAAGTGTAACAAAACATTTATTGAGTTGAATAAGTCTTTAAATTGACATTGACAAAACATTAATACACATGTTTCAAACAATAGCAACTGTCCCTTAAAATACAAACACAAAACATTTTCAATTTCTGTCACATTATTACAACATGAATACTTAAAAAAAAAAGCTTGTGAATACATTCAAACCCATTTACATCATAAACAACAAAAAATGAGGATCAATCAGTGAAAACTTCATTGTAGTTTAATTTAATATTATCTGAACCACTCTTGGTCTGGCCTGTCACCTAGAACCTGTTTGCCCTGGGAGTCCCTACAGAGGCATAAAGCCCCTCACAACATAGCTCCTAGGATCCTTCAGGCGCTCAAACCTCTCCACCACGATAAGGTGGTGGTTCAAGGAGAGGAAAATTTATTAACATTATTAGTGTCATTACAATCGAATACATGATTTACATTATGTTATCAATAATACATTATAAAATACATAACAGTACATAAAAATATACAATATAAATACAATACATACATTATTATTTGGCATTCATATATACATTACATAATTAATTTATTATTCAAGGGACCCTTTGAACCAGTCAGAATGGTTCAAGACCAGAGACAACAAACCTTACAGTATGTGTGCACGCATCACTGTAAGGTACAACACACAATAAAGCCAAAACTAAAACAGTAACAACAATTACAACCAAAAACCCTAAAACTACAAAGCCTAAATCAGCAAACACATGATCCGAAGCTAAGCAGTCTCTTCACAGACAGGTTGGTTTGTTCACCTGCTTTACAAGTTTGGTTTTCCTCAGAAACCTCCCTCTTCACATGATGTCACTGTGTAAAGGCTTGTAGTTTTCTAATGTACTTTTGTCAGACAAATGGAAAAACGTTAACTGCATGGTCACAGATAAGTTTTCCCAGTCTGACAAAATGACATTAGAAAACTACAAGACTGAGCACAGCTTCACTTAATAAAGAGGACGAGAGGAGGAAGACAAATATTGTAATGCATGTTCACAAAAAACCTGTCAGCAAAGAGAAAACCTCTGCAAATAAATATCTCAAAATACTCCATCACTGATTCCATGATCCAACATCGAAGGCTATCATCAAAACGAACAAACACATAAATATATACAACACTCGAAATGTTTCCAAAGACAAACACACACATAAGTCAAAATACATGATTGCTGCCAATCATAAAAAATGTTATTTACCATTTTGACAAAGGGTCAATCCTGAATGCTCAATAATCAAGAGAGGAATGGACTGCTTAGGGCATGATGAAAGGGCATGGGAAGACAAAGTTGTAAGAGACAAGACAAGTCATATGTAAGGAGCAATGTGATGAGCTGACACAATAAACAACAGCTGTCCATTTTAACTATAAAGTAAATCTAATCTAAACGCGGCATTTCAACGCACTTCCCCCTAAAAGAACAGACGATCCCTTCATGGTCGCTAAAGTATGTTGGCACGACTGAACAATCAATATCATACTCACTAGACTTTAGATAGAAATGATCAATTAATGTCCCTCTCTCAGTTGTGGGAGATGTGACGTATTGAACATATCCTCTTTCTACCATAAAATTGCAGAGACTTGTAGATTTCAATACGTCGTCATTAAAATCTCCCATCACAGCCACAGTGGCACAATGTGAGCTCAGCCAATTCAATAACCTGTCAAAGTTATATTTGAATAGAGACATGGGATAAGACGGTGGCCGGTAAATTACTGCCATGATGATTTGATGCTCTGCAAAATAGTTAACTAAACACTCCAAATCGAAATCTCGTACTGTGATTTCATAGTTAAGGTGTCCTTCACAGTACATGCCAACTCCACCGTACTGTTGGCCACGTAAACTAACCAACGCTGTGTGGTTACTGCGCTGGTAGGAGATACTACGGGGACGACTATGGAAGGTATAACCTTCAATTTGACAACCATCAAAAGATGAGTCTACAGATAACCATGTCTCTACCACAGCGATACAGTTAGGCTGCAAAAGCTGTGTGCGTGAAGCTAAGTCAGACACATGTCGGGCTAATCCCTGTACATTCATAAAAAATACTGTCAAAACATGTGCCTCTTGTCTGTGCCAGGGCAAACTGTCGACCACGAAGGGAGGCAGGTTCTCTAACGCGGCTCTAATGTTGTCCTTGCAGTAAATGGCCTTTTCCGAAAAGTCTTGAATTACAAGACCCTCTAAACTCCGGACGCGACTTAAGGCCACATACGCCTGACCCGCGGTAAAAATTTTCTTCAGGGACACCACAGCTTCATCTACAGTAACCCCTTGTACTTTGTGTACTGTACAGGCCCACGCGAGTTTAAGCGGAAACTGTCTACGCCTCTCGGTGCGTTTATTCACCTGTTCTTCAGCTGGTCCTATGCGGGTAGAACCAGTCAGGTCTGCAGGGGTACGGGTCTGTTTCCTTGTCTTCGCACCTACTCTATCGTCATCGAATTTCACGTAAATAGCTAAAGGAAACCTCTTGTTCTGGGGATCTTCGACTATATAGGTTACAATGCCACATACCCCATTTACTAGACCGTCAGAAAGATCTATGTTTTTACAAAGCATAACGCGTGCATTGACGCCGATATGCAGTGCCTCCGCCAAACTAGGTTGTTTTTTTTTGGACTTATGGAAACACAGATGACCATGGAGTTCCTTAACTTTACCTGAGCCCTTATCAATCCCAAAATCCCGCGCCTCTATGGTCATCACCTCTGAACAAACGCTACTAAGCTTTCTTAAGTTATATTCCCCAACATGAACCCTCCTCGCGAATATATGCAATACGTCGGGCTCTTCGCCTGTTTCACGACGCTTCAATATATCTATGTCGCTTTGGAGCATGGGTGTCCCTCTCGTGCGCACTCTTAACCGGTTTAAGAGGTCCGCGAAAGTACTATCCTGTTGTCTAACAACAGTTTTTAATTCCGCTACTTTAAACAAATCGTTGAAAAAATCTACGCCTACATTTTCTTTATACAGAACCTCCCCCCCAACAGGAGCTAACTGATAAAAATCCCCAACTGCAATAACGCAAACGTTTCCAAATTTAATCTCCTCATCCGTCTGTTTAATTTGACCCAAACGACCGTCAATCCAATCAAACATCCTTTTGTCAACCATCGATATTTCGTCGATTACAACAATTTCAACATCGATGTATCTAGCGCGCAGTGTACTTAACTTTTCCTCTCCGAGCTTACCATACTTTGCTGGAGGATTCGCAGGGATAGAAAACGTTGTATGGATTGTCGCCGCCTCTAAGTTATACGCTGCTATCCCGGTCGGAGCTGTTAATAAAACGCTAATGTTATCGGGACTATGACAAATAGGAGCCAATAAACGCGACGCTTCGTACTGAATAGCCCTAATCAGGTGACTCTTCCCAGTGCCAGCTCCACCTGATATAAATACGTGCAATGGCTCAGGGTTGTTACCGGCAACCTTGTCTAAGCACCATTGCCGTATTTTGTAAAAAATGGACAGCTGTTGCTCATTCAGGCTTCGCACAAGTGCAAGACCCTCTGGACGACTCATAACATTTGTCCTCTCCAAATGACAAATGTCCTCGTTCCTTACAGCTAAGTCAGGGATGGGCTCTTGCTCATGCTCAGAGAGGACCTCCTGCAACATCTCCCTAAACTCCTCCTTCGACTCCAACCTTTCAACTTCCAGCTCTGGGCAGAGATCGGCCCATGCCTCTTCCAAAAGCTCTTCAGAGTTCATTGCCTCTTGGATCTCATCCAGATCCTCAGCCTCCACTTCAAAACGACACCTATTTGCATCAACGATCGCCTTCACCGAATGCACCGACCCGTCACTATAGCGCACTTCCCCATTTTCATAAAAGTCCTTATACGTTTCGTATGGAGCTGGCTTAAGGTCGGCTTCATCGCGATACGGTAAAAATAATTGAAGGATGCTTAGATGGAATAACTCTGAATCTTTTGTCTCTGAAAACCGTGCATACCTAACAATTGCAGGCTTGGTGTTCTGCCGTTTAGCGACAGCACCTAAAGAATTTAGTAAAGGAATAGCCTTTTGACAAGTATCTGTTTGACTAAGTACACGGTATTCAGATACAAAAGAAGCAATACACATATCATTAAAAGTGCTATCGTTTGGCCTACTCTTAAAGCGATCTATAATGTTGGTCATCCAAATATCGTCCGAAGCCGAATCACCATCTAACTGACTGATGGGTTTGCTCAATCTAACAATGTTGTTCCCCGTCGGAATGAATTCCACTTTACGTGAGAATTCCTTAAGGTGCATGTTTGTAACGCGATAAACAGCTTCCTGCGCAGAGACATCACGATTATGCAGATAAACGCGTCCTAACTTTTTCAATGCCTCTTTTGCACTAACATTATCTTTGGAAGCTTCTTTTTGGGCAGCGCCCAAGAGCAAACCCATCTCCCTCTCTGCCTTAGAAATATATGAAATTATATAAACTATGCACGCCCACGCATCTACAACAAACTGAATATCCATATTCGCATCCCAAGCATCCAACAATTTCGCATTATAATTATTAATCCAGACTTCCTTAATCCCCCGCTTTAAAACTACATGAGTGTGACCACCTAAAGCCTGGTACACCATTTCAAACGAGTCCTGTGTTAAACCGGCAGCTGCAAACAATGACTGCACACTATCAATGGGAACATTCTCATCTACAATAGCATCTTTAAGTGCAGTCATAAACGCCACAGCTTCCTCTTTAGGCATAATCGGTTCGCTCTCCGGGTCTACTTTTTTAATAAACGTACGCATGGACGGAGGACGTGGGAAATTAAAGCGACACTTCTTTTTTCCCTTTTTACACGTTTTTGAGTGACGCTTTGAATGCTGCTGCACTGAAGTAACTTTTTCCAATAATTTTGGATCAGAGGGTAATTCACAACTAATGTACTTATCAATAAAGTCAATTACCTCCTCGTCTGTATTAACTCCTAGCTTGGGGGCATCTCTAACCCAATATAGACAGTGGACGTGAGGGCTTCCGCGCTGCTGAAACTCTACACGATAAAAAGAATCTATAATTTCGCCTATCGGGTGAGCCGGGGACTTAAGGAGTTTTTGGAATTTCTGCCACCGCCGATTAAACATACGGGCGACAGTTGTGGGGTGGCGACGCAAAAGATCACATCTGTCTGCCCAATTTAAGTCCTCTACACTCCTGGTACTACCCTCTATTGTTAACAGTGCCTCGAGGACTTCTGGCCAACGCATATCTGCCGAACTAAATGAACAGAACCATGTTGGAATACCGAGCTGGCGCACCATCGCGATTAAGTCTTTGAGTGTGGCTTGCCAGTATGGGGGCGTGCCTCTAATAGGCTTTAAAAAACGATAACCACTATCAAACTGTAATAAATTTTCCAAAGATTCTTCATCTGCAGCAGCATTACCCGAACCCTGACACGCGTGCCCCTTTCGTAAAGCTATGGAGACCTTCGATACAACCTGCTCTACTTCCAACATGTACAGAGCCATGAATAGAAATTTAAGATTGCGCGCGAAACGACCGTCCGCGTGCAATAACCTGTTAATGAAATACCGGCACAAAGTAATACGAACAGGCCTACGGGTGTGAAACGTATTACGCCCAAAGGGGAACTCTTTTGGGAAGCATTTTGCCTCATTTTCCTTATCGGTGAGCAAACTCACTGGACTGTTCCCCTCTGCCGGAGCCAAATTCAGTACACCCTGGAAGTAGTGGTCAAGAGCCTCCTGAGCCATATCTGCAGGCATAAAGAAGGTGTCCTGAAACATACAATGACGCTGACGGTCATGGAGATGCTCATCATCTAAATCTTCATCCTCTCCCTGTGCTGCTTGTCCCTCTCCTTCCCGTCCCTGTGCTGCCTGTCCCTGTGCTTCCTGTCCCTGTCCCCCCTGTCCCTCTCCCGCCTGTCCCTCTCCCGCCTGTCCCTCTCCCGCCTGTCCCTTCGCCTGTCCCTTTGCTGCTCGTCCCTTCGCTGCGCGCCCCTTCGTCGGCCGCCCCTTCGGTCGCCCCTTCGTCGGTCGCCCCTTCGTCCCCTGTGCAGCCCCCATCTGCCTCTGCGTTGCCTGTCCCTGCGCTGCCTGTCCCTGCGCTGCCTGTCCCTGCGTTGCCTGTCCCTGCGTTGCCTGTCCCTGCGTTGCCTGTCCCTGCGTTGCCTGTCCCTGCGTTGCCTGTCCCTGCGTTGCCTGTCCCTGCGTTGCCTGTCCCTGCGTTGCCTGTCCCTGCGTTGCCTGTCCCTGTGCAGCCCCCATCTGCCCCTGCGTTACCTGTCCCTGCACCGCCTGTCCCTGCACCGCCTGTCCCTGCACCGCCTGTCCCTGCACCGCCTGTCCCTGCACCGCCTGTCCCTGCACCGCCTGTCCCTGCACCGCCTGTCCCTGCACCGCCTGTTCCATCGGTGTCGTCCCCGTATCTATAGCTTCCTCTTCCTGCCTCACGAACTCATTAACCCACTCTTCATCAAACTCTATGTCTAAATAATGCTGGTTGTTTGCTTTAAGAAAGGCTATTGCGCTCTTTATCCGACCCGTGTCGACGTATTGATATTCATAATGGCCTTTGTAAGTAAGTTTACGCTTTAATTTCACAGGTAATAACCATCCGTCCATGCTACGACGCGGTAACAGCTTAGTGGTGTCAATAATATTGGATGGCACACATGTGGCCGGACCGTGAGTCCCCCCTTGACCCCCTTTAGGTAAAGCGTACATCTGCATAAACACTATATTGAGCGCCACTAAATGCTGTTCGACTGTGTTCAAACACGCGAGTTCAGGAGGAATATCATCTAATTGTAAATTGTTTATTGAGCATTCAGCCGGCATTTGACCCTTTTTAAGTTTGGAGTTACAAGTGTAGCAGATCCACAAACTCCCTCTACAATCAGACAGCGGACACGGTGACGGACAACTCTTACTGCACGTATGTAAATAGGCATCTGAGATACAGGCCTCAGCAACAGCAGCACATTTAGGATCAGCCATAAAATCATCCTTTCTACAAGGTAAGACCTGGTTGATAAATAATAATTTAAAGCACACGCAACAAATGTGTTCAGGACCGTGTTCAACTTCCCGCCAAAAGCGTTCCTTAACCAAATCAAAATTATCGGCCAATTGTTGCTTAATTTGCCTTTTACGATTTCTGTAAGCAACGCGAGTTTGAGCTTTGTATTGCTCATCTTTGTGGTATTTCACTTTACTATAGGTTTTTGCTTTCTGCCTATGTTTGGGACTATCTTTGTACTTCTGTTTACTGGCGGCCCTGACATCGTGTTTGTGCTTTAAGTTATCTTCATACTTTTTAATGCTAGCTGCCTTTTTCTTTTGTCTATACTCTGTATTAGCACTATATTTATGTTTATTTGCTGCCTTGATTGCCACTTTCCTTTTCTCTCTATAATCTACATTGTCTCTATATTTAAGATTGACTGCAGCACTGCTTGCAGCCTTCTTTTCCTCTTTATAAAATACATTCTCTCTATATTTAAGATTGACTGCAGCACTGCTTGCAGACTTTTTTTGTTCTCTATAATCTACATGGTCTCTATATTTAAGATTGACTGCAGCCTTCTTTGCCTGTCTATAATCTACATCTTCTCTATATTTAACTTTGTCTGCAGCCTTCTTTCCCTGTCTATAATCTACATCTTCTCTATATTTAACTTTTTCTGCAGCCTTCTTTCCCTGTCTGTAATCTACATCATCTCTATATTTAAGGTTGACTGCAGCTCTATTTGCAGCCTTCTTTCCCTGTCTATAATCTACATCATCTCTATATTTAAGTTTGTCTGCAGTCTTCTTTCCCTGTCTATAATCTACATCGTCTCTATATTTAAGTTTGTCCGCGGCCTTCTTTCCCTGTCTATAATCTGCATTTTCCCTATATCTACTTCTCAATGTTTCACGCAGTCTATCTTTAATTTTGGCATATTTGCTTTTTAAATGTTTATGCTTTTTGTTTTGAATGTACTTGGATAATTTACTGTGTTGTACATTCGTTTCAGTGTTTGGACTAACCACTGATTGGGCATCTACCTGTCTAGACCTAGTGTTGTAACCCATAACAATAGAACTATTAATTTGGCAGCTTCCGTAACAACTATGGGTCACAGGGTTTTTAACGCAAGTTACATTTTCATAATGAATATTGTTAATATTTTCTAGGTAGATGCCGCTGGTTGACAAAGGCCTGGTAGTACAACCATATTTAAGCCAACGTCCACTCAAAAACGTATATATATCTACACATAAAAGATCTGCTGTTGCTTGGATCTCTATCTCAGTGGCCCACGTGTTAACTCTATGCATATTACTATCGTTAATATACTGGGCCACAGAAGAGCAGCCATCGCGCAAAAGACTATTGTATTTTGATGCATTACTTTTAAGATGTTTAACGACCGCAAGTCTAAGTTTCCTATGATGTTTCTGTGTGCCACTAACAGCCTGCGAGATCGAGCGAAAGAAACAGTTACCGTCGGCAACGATTTTATCATTTGTACACGGCACATCTAACTTTAACGATCTCAAAGGATCTATTGTTTCTGGTTCTGCTACAGCGAGTCTCTCATAGTCAATGTTTAGGTTCTTACACAGTGCCCTACAAACATTCTCCTGAAGAGGAATAAAATCAAGAGCATCATCTGTGGCACCGGTACAAACAACATCCCAATCAACATCACATTCACGATCAAGCTTTGTCTTTTTAGGTGTGTGTGTGTGTTTGGGAACAGACGACTTTGCTTTAACTGAGCTTTTACGCTTCGGCTTTTGGTCAGAAGTGTCAAGCTTCGGAGGGGAAATGACCTCAGACGCTTCACATTTCAAACTAACCACCACGACAACAACACCCGTGATCTCAAACAACTTATAGTCAAGTCCATAACACTCAGCTAACGCGCAAAAATGAGCATACACTTCATCCAGGCTGCTAAAGTAAACAACAACACTTTTACCATCAGGGTCAACCATCCCAGTCGCACTACGACTGTGTGAGTCCACCACCGCGTATTTACCGCTGTCTTTAATGACTGCACAAGTGTTGCCACACATCGTCAGTAGACATGCATCATAGTGTGCCAACATCTCTCCTAAACCACCATCTAAGGTGACCCAAGAACCAGAAACAATAAACTCATGCTCCACTACATTTGCAGCCCCAGCAACCGGCCGACTGAACTCAAACTCAAACGGTTGACCATCAATAACTGACTCTTTGGGCAAGTCAGAAGGTAGTAAGTTATCATTCCCATTAATCAGGTCGTTACCCCGAAGCTCTGTGTAAATAGCATCACCAATCACTAAAGTCCTGTCTAAATCCTTTTGCTGCCATGTAAACACACTGGACACAGTGTGCCTAGCTAATGCCACCAGAGCTATGGCTGCACACTGCACCCCTCCATACGGGAACCTGCTATCAGCCTGATGAAAACTACCCCTAACACAACTCGGAATATCAACAGGAACGCTATCCTCCATAACTACATCAGCACACGCTACAACAGGACTATCAACTGGAACACTATCCTCCATAACTATATCAGCACACACAACATCCAAATCAACATCACAATCACGATCACGTTTCACCCTCTTACTTGTGTGTGTGCGTTTGGGAACAGATGACTTACCTTTAACTAACCTTTTACGCTTTGGCCTTTGGTCAGAAGTGTCAAGCGTCTGAGGCAAAATGACCTCAGACGCTTGACACTTCAAACCAACAACCACGACAACAACGCCTGTCATCTCAAACAATTTATATTCAACTTCATAACAGTCAGCTAACGCGCAAAAATGAGCATACACCTCATCCAGGCTGCTAAAGTAAAGTACAACGCTTTTACCATCAGGGTCAACCATCCCAGTCGCACTACGACTGTGTGAGTCCACCACCGCGTATCTACCGCTGTCTTTAATGACTGCACAAGTGTTGCCACACATCGTCAGTAGACATGAATCATAGTGTGCCAACATCTCTCTTAAACCACCATCTAAGGTCACACAGGTACCGGAAACAATCAGCTCACTCTCTAGTACATTTGCAGCCCCAGCGACCGGCTGACTGAACTCAAACTCAAACGGTTGACCATCAATAACTGACTCTTTGGGCAAGTCAGAAGCTAGTAAGAGCTCGTGCCCATGAGTCAGGTCGTTATCCCTAAGCTCTGTGTAAACAGCATCACCAATCACTAAAGTCCTGTCTAAATCCTTTTGCTGCCATGTAAACACACTGGACACAGTGTGCCTAGCTAATGCCACCAGAGCTATGGCTGCACACTGAGCCCCTCCATACGGGAACCTGTTATCAGCCTGATGAAAACTACCCCTAACACAACTCGGAATACGAACTGGAACACTATCCTCCATAACTATATCAGCACACGCTACAGGACTATCAACCTCCATCTCTACATCGCTACCACCAAACGTGATAAGGCTGTCACTATCACTAACATCTATGTCAGACTGTGCACAACAAATACAAGACTTATCTGGGTCCCTGGCGTCAGAAGTGCTCTCCCCGTGGACAGCTGGTGGACTGCTGCGGCGTGGAGAAGGCTGACTGGCTGAAGAGGGGCTGGTCCTCTTCATCTGCAAGTCCCAAAGAAAACACATAACCATTAGACATCTCTCAAACTAAAGCGTATCTCACTCTGTTCAGTGTAGCTGCTTTTGAAAATGATGCATAAAAATCATCATCTCACCTGGTCCACGAAGACCACTGGGGCGTCAGGGGAACTGGTGAGTGATGCTCCTGGAATCACCCCCACATCCACAAACTGCAGCTGCAAAAAGAATAACGGGTTAGATGCTATTCTGTAACAGATCATAGAACGTCAATTAATAAAAAGTACACACACCTCGTCCTCCAGGAAGCCGTCCAGGATGACCACGCTGGTAGGTGACGTTCCTGGTGTCACCTCCACGACAGCTGCCGCCACCTAGAGGACAACATTTGTTAATAATCAAAGAAGTTACAATGTAAAAACTTATTCAGCCACTTTAAACGACACTGACCTGGTCCTCCTCCATAGTAGACACGGAGCTGGCAGATGAGCCGGGTCTCACCGCCACAACCTCTTGTGCTGCCCGCGCCTACAATAAACAAAATAACAAATATGCATTAATTTCTTTAGAATGTATAAAGAGCACAGCCTTAAAAACACCTACCTGCCGCGTGGGCTGGCGTCTCTTTGGGGCAGCACGCTTGCGACGCCTCGTCCGAGACGTCTGCAAAAAAAAGACGTGTTATTTCACCAGCTCAGAAATCATGATTAAACAACAACATTTCACACAAGATCTGATACTTACCTTCTTTCCCGAAGGAAAGGAGCCGATGCCCTGGCCACAGCCGCCGTGAGATGGAGAGAAGCGCTCCATCTCCACCAGCATGGCAGGGCTGAACAGGCAAGGCGACAAGGGAAAGGAGAACACGTTCTCCACCTCAAAACAAAGGAAACAGACAGTTTAGTCACAGCACTCACAATCTAACCATAGCTTTATAGAGTAGAACACTAACCTCCTGCGCCTGCAGCAGTCCCTTGGGGCTCACGGGGGAGACCCCAGACTGAGTGACAGAGATAAACACAAAGCAGTCAGTATAATGCAACTTCAGTTAACAATGCTTTAACAAAACAGGAACAGTATCTCACCTTGCTGCCCCGTCGAACCTCGGTCCACTCAGGAGGGGGTGGAGGTGGCACGGGCGGCGGCTCGGGCACCTCCACTCTTGGGGAAACCCTCCTGGTGACCGGGCGGGGCGGGGGAGGAGACACCGGCGCAACAGCGGCAGCGTCATCCAGCTCCAGCTGCATGTAGCACGCCTGCCACAGCAGCTGGACGAGGATGGGCATGCCAAAGTCGTCGCTCAGGTGAGTCTGAAACACATAATTCACCCACGTTAAATAAAACAACAGTCATTAAAATGGTCAACTTTAAAGAGAGAGACTGTACTTACACCATCCCTGGCCCACAGATGCCCTTTGCTCCGGGGAAACTTGTGTGCTACACGGAAGTAGCGGATCCCTAAAACAGATGTTAGCAACAAAAAGAACATGTTAAAGTATGCGCCACTCTAAGGAAAATAGTGATGACAGTTGCATTTTTTATACATACCCATGCCAACAGCGATGCGGTGGTACGCCTGCCGAAGGAGGGTCTGAATCTCCACCCCAGCGCTAAGCCGAGGTGGAAAATCCACGACACACACCTACGAACACAAAATTACAATTTAGACAAGTTAAATACAATAATGAAGTACTCAGACCTCATAGAAGTGAAGTACACACCTTGGGCCAGCGTCCACAGACGTAGGCCAGGAGCTGGCCGAACTCCCTCGCAGCCTGGTCCAACGTCCGGCACGTCGTCAGTCCGTTGCAGGGTGCCATCAGAACGACAAGAGCTGGCTCTGACAACAAGAGAAGGGTCAGAGGTCAAACGTGCTGAACTATATGAGACAAAGTCAAAAAAAAAAAAAAAAAAAAAAATTTTTTTTTTTTTTTTAAAGTCAAAAATGTTGCTAGTACAACTGTACCCACCTCGGGGCAGGGTGGTCCCAGCCAGCTCCCTGTGGATGTGCGAGGGTCCACCACCAGGCGTCGCGCTGAAGCCGAAGGAATAGTGCCCCTCCTGCATCGGCACGTGCTGGTCCACGATGGCTCGCAGATGGGAGTTCCCGACAAGCAGAATGAACTAAGACCAAAAAAGAAACAATCTGTATTTAGTGATTGTCAGCACATCAAAAGTCACACATTTATTTCCTTCTCAAACTCATGAACTTGCCTTCTTGTCGGGAGACTCCTGCGGGAGCACCAGCCGGTGCTGCTTCCCGGACACTCCAGTGGGCCAAACCTGGGGACGGTGTCGGTAGCCGGGTCCACGGGCTTCAAAGACAAGAGAAATCATTGTAATATCAAACAGAATTAAAAAGGAGGTGGAAGTATTCTGAAATCCACTTACGTTCCTCGACGGAGGGCCAAAGAGGAGAGGGATCGAGCTCCTCCTCAGGAACAGCCGACTGCCCCGGGAGCAGCTCGACGGGAACAGCGGACTGCCCCGCGAGCTCCTCCTCGTGAACAGCCGACTGCCCCGGGAGCAGCTCGACGGGACCAGACGACTCCCCCAGGAGCAGCTCGACGGGAACAGGGGACTGCCCCGCGAGCTCCTCCTCGGGAAGAGCGGACTGCCCCGCAAGCAGCTCGTCAGGTACAGCGCACTGCCCCGGGAGCAGCTCGACGGGAACAGAAGACTGCCCCGCGAGCTCCTCCTCAGGAACAACGCACTGCCCCGCGAGCTGCTTCTCCCTCCTCCTCTTGGCCGCAAGGGATCGCCTGGACCCCTTGCCGCGCGGCATCTGAAATACAAAAGTGGAATGAGTAAACAACACAATGGTCAAACAATCAAACCGAAGTAGCCATGTCTTAAACTAAAGTCAGACGCATAGAGAAACAACACTTCATATCATCCTAGCCTCAGTCTTGTGATGGTGCTGTAGAAGGTACTGACCTCATTCTGGCATCAATGGACTGAGGCAGAGACGACCACAGCATGGACTGGTATGACTCAGTCCACACTGTCAACAGCTAAAGATTTAATTCAGGTTTAATGTGAAACAACTTCTGTCCTCAGTGTCCTCACAGACAGGACCAGACATGGACCAAGCCAGAACCAGCAAAACCAAAACCACATGATCCTAGATGTATCTAGTTTAACACCAAATATAGCCTAAAGTGAGATTTAGTCAACCTGCCAGACACACACAATACATTTCCAAATCTGACAACAGAAAACGCTCCACTTCCCAAATTTTCACCAAAGAGTAACAAAAGAAAGACCTTATCCCAAGCAGTACTAAGCCACTATCTCAGTTGTACCAAGAAGACAGTCATTTACGGCCCGTTTCATCAAAACATTCCACATAACATAAGCAACTAAAAACTATTAACTCAAAATAGTCAAATGATCTAAACTGTAGAATTCATCTGAACTGTAGAATTCATCATTAGTGGGACCCATCAGGTATAAGGCAATACACAAAAAAGACGTACACAAGACACAAAGCCACACCAAGTCTGCACCAACAGTGTTATCATCACTACATTAAAACATGCCACTGCTCCACAACAAGAAAGAACCAACAGGTCTAATATATTGGCTTTAAACTGACAATTTTGGATGCTACAAATATGTTCCGAAAGTTAGGAATGAGTTTGGCCCACAAACAACATTTTAATTTAGTGATTTCCTTTTCTGTGTTTGCAATCAACAAAGTCACATAGGGCCTTTCAACACAGGGCAGCTCCTCCTCCTACCACAGACATGTCACAAATACAAACCCTGCATCAGGTCTGAAACAGTACCACTCTGAGGCTGAACCCTAAGCCAGACCAGAACACTACAGTAAAGTTCACATGAATCAAGAAAACAGCCGCTGTCAAACACAAGGTCAAATACCCACAATTATCAACTATTTTCTCCACATAAAAGTTGCATAATGCAGCTTTAAGTGAGACACAAGGACATTAACAAACAGAACGAGAAACAAACCTTAAACTGAAACATCCGCACCAAGCTTGGACCAGAATGCAAACTCTATACAAAACATGTAGACAGTTCCACCAGGAACAGAACTCATTTAGATTAAATCTTAGAGGAATCTATCAAGTTAAAATGAGCTTAAAATGAAAACAATTAATCAAATCAACAAGACACAGAACCAAACCAAGTCTGCACCAAAACAAACATGAATACGCGACACAATGAAACTGTTCCACAACATGAATGATGAGAAATCATGAACCAAAACATCTGAGACAAAATGGCCGCTCTCTATCACACAGACGTGCTGTCACTACAATACACACTACATCAGGTCTGAATGAGCACCATACTGAGGCTGAACCTTCAGCCATGCCAACACTCTTGTTCTTAACACACGCTCTCACAGCATCTATCCAAACATCAAACAATAAAACAGAATGACCTGCAATACACACAATGGCCACCCAGAGCACTGCACTTCAGGGTCAAGGTCAAATACACACAAATATAAACTCTTTTTCCACATGAAAGTTACATAATGCAGCTTTAAGACACAAGGACATTAACAAACCTTACACTGAAACAAAATCCGCCCTAAGCTTGGACCAGAACTCCACAAACTACAAACAAACCATGTAAACAGAGTCCTCCCAAGAACAGAACTCATTTAGATTAAATCTAAAATATGAACAATGCACTTTTAAGTAAGACACAAGGACATTAACAAAGAGAAAGAACCAAACATTACATCCTCTTACATGACACGCTCTCACATGTACCAGAACACGACATCAGGTCTGAACCAGAACCTGCGTACTACAGCACTACAGTAAAGTTCACATGACACAAGAAAACAGAGCCACTGTCAAATACAAGGTCAAATATCTACAAATATCAACTCTTTCCACATAAAAGTTACATAATGCAGCTTTAAAGCAGTACTAAGTAACTCTTCCCCCTAGAGGCCATAAGCGCAACTGCAGGTGTAGTAGAAAGTTACGATTTTTTTACTTATTAATTGTCTTGGAGAGTAAATACTACGCCAACAGGAAAGGCGAAGGGAGAGAGGGTTACAGTGCATCCAATTATACAATGGAAATATTTTTTTTCACTCAAACTTTGCTGTAAATACTGTTTAAAGTGACGTTAGCCCGCAGTTAGCTTTGCCCGTTAGCATGTTAGCTTCTTCTTCGTGATTTCATTAGTGTGTATTGCTTTCTCCGCACCGGTGGCAGTCAAGTTGCAAACATGGTTTTCTGTCCAGAGACACCAGGGGGAGATGAAAGACCCTCCAATCATCCCATAAACACTTCTATTACCCGCACAGGGACTACGAAAAGGATTTATTAAGGTAAACACGTTACTTAGTACTGCTTTAAGTAAGACACAGGGACAATAACAAACAGAACGAGAAACAAACCTTAAACTGAAACAACATCCGCACCAAGCTTGGACCAGATATCTACAAACTCTACACAAAACATGTAAACAGTCCCACCAGGAACAGAACTCATTTAGATTAAATTCTTAGAGGAATCTATCAAGTTAGCTTGAAATGAAAACAAATAAATCAAATCAACAAGACACAGAACCAAACCAAGTCTGCACCAAAACAAACATGAATACACGACACAATGAAACTGTTCAATAAAAGATGAGAAATCATGATCCAAAACAACAGAGACAAAATGGCCGCTCTCTATCACACAGACGTGCTGTCACAACGATACACACTACATCAGGTCTGAACGAGCACCATACTGAGGCTGAACCTTCAGCCATGCCAACACTCCTGTTCTTAACACACGCTCTCACAGCATCTATCCAAACATCACACAATAAAACAGAATGACCTGCAATACACACAATGGCCACCCAGAGCACTGCACTTCAGAGAATATGTACTCCTGTTCATCACAAGCAATCTCACAACAGAGAACCAGAAAAAAGCAAACAAATAGGTGCCAACTGTATCAAAACTGGACATTTTCACACAACACTACAGGCTACACCAACAAGACTTGTTCCCCACAAACAGTTAAGCTACTAGAACAAAATAGTTTTAAATGATGATTTATTTGTGAAGTGTCACAGTCGAGCCAACAAGTCTAATGCAAACACATTAGCAGTAGCATATCTGACACAAAATGGCGGCTGTCCTTAAACACACAGAACATCGTCCCTCCTCTCACAAGTACAAACCCTACATCAGGTCTGAACCAGTACCAGAACACTACAGTAATGTTGACATGAATCAATATAACATTACATTTATAGGTAGCACTTTATTTCACACTACCACTGATACATTGTACCTGCCACATTTAGTACAGTGTAATCTGCTCTGTAACCATGTGTTCTATGTAACCATGTGTTATTACACACCCATTTATATTCACATCATACAATAAAACCGCCTGAGCAACTGTACTGCAAGACACAAAATGGCTGCCTATTACAGTTTTGTTCTTTTAGCAAGACAGACGGTTTAGCTGATCTGCTTCACTAGTTTCGATCGCTTCCTGTGATCTTCCTCATCTTCCTCCTTCCAGAGGAAGATCACAGGAAGTGATCAAAACTAGTGAAGCAGATCAGCTAAACCTTCTGTCTTACTAAAATAACAAAACTGTAATAGACTTAACCTAACAAGACAGTATGAACCTTTTACAAAGACAAAATGGCCACCCACAGCACTGCACTTCAGGGTCAAGGTCAAATACCCACAAATATCAACTATTTTCTCCACATAAAAGTTGCATAATGCAGCTTTAAGTGAGACACAAGGACATTAAGAAACAGAACGAGAAACAAACCTTAAACTGAAACATCCGCACCAAGCTTGGACCAGAATGCAAACTATACAAAACATGTAAACAGTCCCACCAGGAACAGAAATCATTAAGATTAAATCTTAGAGGAATCTATCAAGTTAGCTTAAAATGAAAACAAATAAATCAAATCAACAAGACACAGAACAAAACCAAGTCTGCACCAAAAACAAACATGAATACGCGACACAATGAAACTGTTCCACAACATGAAAGATGAGAAATCATGAACCAAAACATCTGAGACAAAATGGCCGCTCTCTATCACACAGATGTGCTGTCACAACGATAAACACTACATCAGGTCTGAACGAGCACCATACTGAGGCTGAACCTTCAGCCATGCCAACACTCCTGTTCTTAACACACGCTCTCACAGCATCTATCCAAACATCACACAATAAAACAGAATGACCTGCAATACACACAATGGCCACCCAGAGCACTGCACTTCAGAGAATATGTACTCCTGTTCATCACAAGCAATCTCACAACAGAGAACCAGAAAAAGCAAACAAATAGGTGCTAACTGTTCAAAACTGGACGTTTCATCCAATGCGAAGAGGCAAAACCAAGCACAAAGACTTCTTCACAACAGTTTTAAATGATGATTTACTTGTGAGGTGTCAGAGTAAAAACAGATCAAATGTGTGTATTTGACCTTGTAGTGACCCAGCGGCTGTATATGAGTGGTCAACATGGCACCTTTACTTTCCACCACAGTGGTCTTTAAAACACTCCTGGATCAATTGTTAAGTAGGTTCCCTCCTGACCGCCAGAGGCGGTGCTGTAAGCACTGACAGAGAAGCTCTGGCGGTCATCCGGGATTCATAGAACCGTAGTTACATACGTAACGTTCGTTCTATTTCATCCCTCCTGACCGCCAGAGCTTCTCGGTCAGTGCTTACAGCACCGCCTCTGGCGGTCATCCGGGATTCATAGAACCGTAGTTACATACGTAACTTTCGTTTTCTGATGAGGCTCAGTCAGCAGTGAAAACCTTTTAAACAATTGATCCTAGAGCATCCTAGAGACCACTGTGATGGAAAGTAAAGGCACCATGCTGACCACTCATACACCCACTGGGTTACTACAAGGTCAAATACCCACAAATATAAACTATTTTTCCACATAAAAGTTACATAATGCAGCTTTAAGACACAAGGACATTAACAAACCTTACACTGAAACAACATCCGCACTAAGCTTGGACCAGAACTCAACAAACTACAAACAAACCATGTAAACAGAGTCCTCCCAAGAACAGAACTCATTTAGATTAAATCTAAAATATGAACAATGCACTTTTAAGACACAAGGACATAAACAAACAAAGAGAACCAAACATTATATCCTCTTACACGCTTTCACAAGTACCAGAACACTACAGGAAAGTTCACATGAATCAATACAACAAAACCACTGTCCTGTGAGTCACAACATGGTCACAGCACCACAGAAACAACAGTAAACATAATGCCTTTTTAAAATACAAAGCCTTAGAACTACTCCTGTTCATCACACACAATCTCACACAGAGAACCAGAGCAAAATACTATACTGAGGCTAACTGTCTAAAAGTGGTCATAGACAGATTATAATTAAATGCAGGTAAGGTAAACAGGCAAAGATGGACAGACCATCACTTTAAAGTCACACAGTGGGAACATTTCAGATTATATGAGCAACTAAAAACTATTGTTAATTTAAAACATACACAAACAGATCAGGACTAAACAAGAACCAGAACTCTGCATGGCCTACACAAACAATAAGACCCACCAGGGTCAGACTTCATTGTGAATAGAAGACCTGCCATATTAAAATGATCCACAAAACACAGAACTAAACCAAGTCTTCAACAAGACTGTCATCATCACTGCATGAACATTCACATGACTTGGTAAAACAGCAGCTGCACAACATTTAAGATGTTTAAATCATGAACTAAAACATCTAATGCAAACACAGCTCAGCACAGACGTGTTCAAACATGAACACGTGTGAAACCTAACCTTAGTCAGAACATTACATTTATATCATCACACACGCTGTCACAGCATTTATCCTCACTTCACACAATAAAACAGAATGACCTGCAATACACACAATGACCACCCAGAGCACTGCGCTTCAGAGAATATGTACTCCTGTTCATCACAAGCAATCTCACAACAGAGAACCAGAAAAAAGCAAACAAATAGATGCCAACTGTGTCAAAACTGGACATTTTCACACAACACTACAGGCTACACCAACAAAGACTTGTTCCCCACAAACAGTTAAGCTACTAGAACAAAATAGTTTTAAATGATGATTTATTTGTGAAGTGTCAAAGTCGAGCCAACAAGTCTAATGCAAACACATTAGCAGTAGCATATCTGACACAAAATGGCGGCTGTCCTTAAACACACAGAACATCGTCCCTCCTCTCACAAGTACAAACCCTACATCAGGTCTGAACCTGTACCAGAACACTACAGTAATGTTGACATGAATCACTATAACAGTACATTTATAGGTAACACTTTATTTTTACACTACCACTGATACATTGTACCTGCCACATTTAGTACAGTGTAATCTGCTCTGTAACCATGTGTTATGGTTACATAGAACATTACATTGTACTAAATGTGGCAGGTACAAAGTAATCAAGGGTAATGTAAAATAAAGTGTTACCCATGTATATTCACATTGCAATAAAACCGCCTGAGCAACTGTCCTGCAGACACAAAATGGCTGCCTATTACAGTTTTGTTCCTTTAGTAACACAGAAGGTTTAGTTTACCTCCTTCACTAGTTTCGATCGCTCCTGTGATCTTCTTCATCTCCCTCCTTCCAGAGGAAGATCACAGGAAGTGATTGAAACTAGTGAAGCAGGTAAACTAAACCTTCTGTATTACTAAAAGAACAAAACTGGAATAGACTTAACCTAACAAGACAGTATGAACCTTTTACAAAGACGAAATGGCTGCCCACAGCACTGCACTTCAGATATTATAATATAAACACCTGTACATCACACACGCTACCACAGCAGAGAGTCAGCAAAAAACACCACCACACAGAGGCTAACTGTGCTCCAAATTTCACCCAATGCAAACAGGCAAAACCAAGAACAAAGACTTCTTCACAACAGTTTTAAATGATGATTTACTTGTGAGGTGTCAGAGTAAAAACAGATCAAATGTGTGTATTTGACCTTGTAGTGACCCAGCGGTTGTATATGAGTGGTCAACATGGCACCTTTACTTTCCATCACAGTGGTCTTTAAAACACTCCTAAAAGTTACACAATGAAGCTTTAAGTAAAACACAAGGACATTAACAGAACGAGAAACTAGCCTGAGATGTACAGACCATCACTTTAAAGCCACACAGTGGGAACATTCCAGATTATATGAGCAACTGAAAACTATTGCCAATTTCAAACATTCACAAACAGATCAGATAAGCAATTGCAAAAAGCGGACTAATCAGAAATACACGATGCAACTTAAAACACAAAACACCAACTCAATCTTAACCTAGAACATCAGAACTAAAGCAGAAATCTTCATAGAGAACATGTGCAATAAATCTGAATGTTCCACATCATGAAAGACGACAAGTCATGAACCAACAGGTCGACAGCATTGGCTGCAATAACAAACAGAGGAGCAGCATCCTCCCCCTCACAGCAGGTCTGAACCATAACCTTAGTCAGAACATTACACAATTACATTACATTACCTTCACATCACACAATAAAACAGCCTCATCACACACGCTCTCACAGCAGAGAAACACAAAAAAACACATCACCACAGAGGATCTAACTGTTAATAACTGGACCATTTCACCTAATGCAAACAAGAAATAAGAGTGTTCCTCACTAACAAAACAATTCAACTTCAATAAGATAGTGATTTGAAAAGGATAGAAAAGCCAACTTAATCTCCATAAAATCAGTTTTTAAAAAAACATGCTATTTTGTTTAAGAAACATTAGGTGTTAAGTGACACTATAAAACTGTTCCAAAACATATTTACAACATGACGAATGAAAAAAGATGAACCAGCAGGTCTAATGCAAACACAGTCCCAGAATCAAAATGGCGGCTCTCCATCACACAGACACCTCTCACGAGGAGGAACATTAGGTCTGAACCAGTACCACACTGAGACACGACCATGAGCCAGGTCAGAACACGACAGTAAAGATCACATGAATCAAGAAAACAGAGCCACTGTCAAATACAAGGTCAAATACCCACAAATATCAACTCTTTTCTCCACATAAAAGTTGCATAACGCAGCTTGTAAGACACAAGGACATTAACAAACAGAATGAGAAACAAACCTTAAACTGAAACATCTGCACCAAGCTTGGACCAGAATGCAAACTATACAAAACATGTAGACAGTTCCACCAGGAACAGAACTCATTTAGATTAAATCTTAGAGGCATCTATCAAGTTAAAATTAGCTTAAAATGACAACAATTAATCAAATCAACAAGACACAGAACCAAACCAAGTCTGCACCAAAACAAACATGAATACGCGACACAATGAAACTGTTCCACAACATGAAAGATGAGAAATCATGAACCAAAACATCTGAGACAAAATGGCCGCTCTCTATCACACAGACGTGCTGTCACAACGATAAACACTACATCAGGTCTGAACGAGCACCATACTGAGGCTGAACCTTCAGTCATGCCAACACTCTTGTTCTTAACACACGCTCTCACAGCATCTATCCAAACATCACACAATAAAACAGAATGACCTGCAATACACACAATGGCCACCCAGAGCACTGCACTTCAGAGAATATGTACTCCTGTTCATCACAAGCAATCTCACAACAGAGAACCAGAAAAAGCAAACAAATAGGTGCTAACTGTTCAAAACTGGACATTTCATCCAATGCGAACAGGCAAAACCAAGCACAAAGACTTCTTCACAACAGTTTTAAATGATGATTTACTTGTGAGGTGTCAGAGTAAAAACAGATCAAATGTGTGTATTTGACCTTGTAGTGACCCAGCGGCTGTATATGAGTGGTCAACATGGCACCTTTACTTTCCACCACAGTGGTCTTTAAAACACTCCTGGATCAATTGTTAAGTAGGTTCCCTCCTGACCGCCAGAGGCGGTGCTGTAAGCACTGACAGAGAAGCTCTGGCGGTCATCCGGGATTCATAGAACCGTAGTTACATACGTAACTTTCGTTTTCTGATGAGGCTCAGTCAGCAGTGAAAACCTTTTAAAACAATTGATCCTGGAGCATCCTAGAGACCACTGTGATGGAAAGTAAAGGCACCATGCTGACCACTCATACACCCACTGGGTTACTACAAGGTCAAATACCCACAAATATAAACTATTTTTCCACATAAAAGTTACATAATGTAGCTTTAAGACACAAGGACATTAACAAACCTTACACTGAAACAACATCCGCACTAAGCTTGGACCAGAACTCAACAAACTACAAACAAACCATGTAAACAGAGTCCTCCCAAGAACAGAACTCATTTAGATTAAATCTAAAATATGAACAATGCACTATTAAGTAAGACACAAGGACATTAACAAACAGAAAGAGAACCAAACATTACATCCTCTTACATGACACGCTCTCACAAGTACCAGAACACTACATCAGGTCTGAACCAGTACCTGTGAACCAGAACACTACAGGAAAGTTCACATGAATCAATATAACAGAACCACTGTCCTGTGAGTCACAACATGGCCACAGCACCACAGAAACAACAAGAGTAAACATAATGCCTTTTTAAAATACAAAGCCTTTGAACTACTCCTGTTCATCACACACAATCTCACACAGAGAACCAGAGCAAAATACTATACTGAGGCTAACTGTGTCTAAAAGTGGTCATAGACAGATTATAATTAAATGCAGATAAGGTAAACAGGCAAAGATGGACAGACCATCACTTTAAAGCCACACAGTGGAAACATTTCAGATTATACAAGCAACTAAAAACTATTGTCACTTTAAAACATACACAAACAGATCAACTTAAAGGTCCTATATCATGCAAAATTGACTTTTTGGAGCTTTTAGCCATGTTGTTATGCTATTTCCTTATCAAAAACACCCCAGAGTGGTCTGTGGCTTCATTCACGCAGCTCTCAGTAATCCTCCTGAATCCTGTTCTCTGAGCAGCTGCTCCTCCCTCTCCTGGTGAACGACTGAGTGTTCAGTTGTGTCGTAACAGCGACAGCAAAGATGGACAGACCATCACTTTGAAGCCACACAGTGGAAACATTCCAGATTATATGAGCAACTAAAACCTATTGTTACTTTAAAACATACACAAACAGATCAACTTAACTGTTGCACAAAACTGTACAGTAAAAACGTGACACTACAGGACTAAACAAGAACCAGAACTCTGCATGGCCTACACAAACAATAAGACCCACCAGGGTCAGACTTTATTGTAAATAGAAGACCTGCCATATTAAAATGATCCACAAAACACAGAACTAAACCAAGTCTTCAACAGGACTGTCATCATCACTGCATGAACATTCACATGACTTGATAAAACTGTCCACAACATTAAAGATGTTTAAATCATGAACTGAAACGTCTAATGCAAACACAGCTCAGCACAGACGTGTTCTTCAAACAAGGACAAACACGTGTGAAACATAACCCTAGTCAGAACATTACATTTATATCACACACGCTCTCATAGCATTTATCCTCACGTCACACAATAAAACAGGCTGAGCAAATGACCTGCAATACACACAATGACCACCCAGAGCACTGCGCTTCAGAGAATATGTACTCCTGTTCATCACATGCAATCTCACAACAGAGAACCAGAAAAAAAGCAAACAAATAGATGCCAACTGTGTCAAAACTGGACATTTTCACACAACACTACAGGCTACACCAACAAAGACTTGTTCCCCACAAACAGTTAAGCTACTAGAACAAATAGTTTTAAATGATGATTTATTTGTGAAGTGTCACAATCGAGCCAACAAGTCTAATGCAAACACATTAGCAGTATCATATCTGACACAAAATGGCGGCTGTCCTTAAACACACAGAACATCGTCCCTCCTCTCACAAGTACAAACCCTACATCAGGTCTGAACCAGTACCAGAACACTACAGTAATGTTGACATGAATCACTATAACAGTACATTTATAGGTAACACTTTATTTTACACTACCACTGATACATTGTACCTGCCACATTTAGTACAGTGTAATCTGCTCTGTAACCATGTGTTATGGTTACATAGAACATTACATTGTACTAAATGTGGCAGGTACAAAGTAATCAAGGGTAATGTAAAATAAAGTGTTACCCATGTATATTCACATTGCAATAAAACCGCCTGAGCAACTGTCCTGCAGACACAAAATGGCTGCCTATTACAGTTTTGTTCCTTTAGTAACACAGAAGGTTTAGTTTACCTCCTTCACTAGTTTCGATCGCTTCCTGTGATCTTCCTCATCTCCCTCCTTCCAGAGGAAGATCACAGGAAGTGATTGAAACTAGTGAAGCAGGTAAACTAAACCTTCTGTATTACTAAAAGAACAAAACTGGAATAGACTTAACCTAACAAGACAGTATGAACCTTTTACAAAGACGAAATGGCTGCCCACAGCACTGCACTTCAGATATTATAATATAAACACCTGTACATCACACACGCTACCACAGCAGAGAGTCAGCAAAAAACACCACCACACAGAGGCTAACTGTGCTCCAAATTTCACCCAATGCAAACAGGCAAAACCAAGAACAAAGACTTCTTCACAACAGTTTTAAATGATGATTTACTTGTGAGGTGTCAGAGTAAAAACAGATCAAATGTGTGCATTTGACCTTGTAGTGACCCAGCGGTTGTATATGAGTGGTCAACATGGCACCTTTACTTTCCATCACAGTGGTCTTTAAAACACTCCTAAAAGTTACACAATGAAGCTTTAAGTAAAACACAAGGACATTAACAGAACGAGAAACTAGCCTGAAATGTACAGACCATCACTTTAAAGCCACACAGTGGGAACATTCCAGATTATATGAGCAACTGAAAACTATTGCCAATTTCAAACATTCACAAACAGATCAGATAAGCAATTGCAAAAAGCGGACTAATCAGAAATACACGATGCAACTTAAAACACAAAACACCAACTCAATCTTAACCTAGAACATCAGAACTAAAGCAGAAATCTTCATAGAGAACATGTGCAATAAATCTGAATGTTCCACATCATGAAAGACGACAAGTCATGAACCAACAGGTCGACAGCATTGGCTGCAATAACAAACAGAGGAGCAGCATCCTCCCCCTCACAGCAGGTCTGAACCATAACCTTAGTCAGAACATTACACAATTACATTACATTATCTTCACATCACACAATAAAACAGCCTCATCACACACGCTCTCACAGCAGAGAAACACAAAAAAACACATCACCACAGAGGATCTAACTGTTAATAACTGGACCATTTCACCTAATGCAAACAAGAAATAAGAGTGTTCCTCACTAACAAAACAACTTCAATAAGATAGTGATTTGAAAAGGATAGAAAAGCCAACTTAATCTCCATAAAATCAGTTTTTAAAAAAACATGCTATTTTGTTTAAGAAACATTAGGTGTTAAGTGACACTATAAAACTGTTCCAAAACATATTTACAACATGACGAATAAAAAAAGATGAACCAGCAGGTCTAATGCAAACACAGTCCCAGAATCAAAATGGCGGCTCTCCATCACACAGACACCTCTCACGAGGAGGAACATTAGGTCTGAACCAGTACCACACTGAGACTGGACCATGAGCCAGGGTCAGACTTTATTGTGAATAGAAGACCTGCCATATTAAAATGATCCCCAAAACACAGAACTAAACCAAGTCTTCAACAGGACTGTCATCATCACTGCATGAACATTCACATGACTTGATAAAACTGTCCACAACATTAAAGATGTTTAAATCATGAACTGAAACGTCTAATGCAAACACAGCTCAGCACAGACGTGTTCTTCAAACAAGGACAAACACGTGTGAAACATAACCTTAGTCAGAACATTACATTTATATCATCACACACGCTCTCATAGCATTTATCCTCACGTCACACAATAAAACAGGCTGAGCAAATGACCTGCAATACACACAATGACCACCCAGAGCACGGCACTTCAGAGAATATGTACTCCTGTTCATCACATGCAATCTCACAACAGAGAACCAGAAAAATGCAAACAAATAGATGCCAACTGTGTCAAAACTGGACATTTTCACACAACACTACAGGCTACACCAACAAAGACTTGTTCCCCACAAACAGTTAAGCTACTAGAACAAAATAGTTTTAAATGATGCTTTATTTGTGAAGTGTCACAGTCGAGCCAAGAAGTCTAATGCAAACACATTAGCAGTATCATATCTGACACAAAATGGCGGCTGTCCTTAAACACACAGAACATCGTCCCTCCTCTCACAAGTACAAACCCTACATCAGGTCTGAACCAGTACCAGAACACTACAGTAATGTTGACATGAATCACTATAACAGTACATTTATAGGTAACACTTTATTTTACAATACCACTGATACATTGTACCTGCCACATTTAGTACAGTGTAATCTGCTCTGTAACCATGTGTTATGGTTACATAGAACATTACCTTGTACTAAATGTGGCAGGTACAAAGTAATCAAGGGTAATGTAAAATAAAGTGTTACCCATGTATATTCACATCGCAATAAAACCGCCTGAGCAACTGTCCTACAAGACACAAAATGGCTGCCTATTACAGTTTTGTTCCTTTAGTAAGACAGAAGGTTTAGTTTACCTCCTTCACTAGTTTCGATCGCTTCCTGTGATCTTCCTCATCTTCCTCCTTCCAGAGGAAGATCACAGGAAGTGATTGAAACTAGTGAAGCAGGTAAACTAAACCTTCTGTATTACTAAAGGAACAAAACTGTAATAGACTTAACCTAACAAGACAGTACGAACCTTTTACATAGACGAAATGGCTGCCCACAGCACTGCACTTCAGATATTATAATATATACACAATTGTTTTGGAGGTTTTCTGGTGAGAGGCTCAGTCAGCAGTGAAAACCTTCCAAACAATTGATCCTGGAGCGTCCTAGAGACCACTGTGATGGAAAGTAAAGGCACCATGCTGACCACTCATACACCCACTGGGTTACAAGGTCAAATACCCACAAATATAAACTATTTTTCCACATGAAAGTTACATAATGCAGCTTTAAGACACAAGGACATTAACAAACCTTACACTGAAACAACATCCGCACTAAGCATGGACCAGAACTCAACAAACTACAAACAAACCATGTAAACAGAGTCCTCCCAAGAACAGAACTCATTTAGATTAAATCTAAAATATGAACAATGCACTTTTAAGTAAGACACAAGGACATTAACAAACCTTACACTGAAACAACATCCGCACTAAGCATGGACCAGAACTATACTGAGGCTAACTGTCTAAAAGTGGTCATAGACAGATTTTAATTAAATGCAGATAAGGTAAACAGGCAAAGATGGACAGACCATCACTTTAAAGCCACACAGTGGGAACATTTCAGATTATATGAGCAACTAAAAACTATTGTCACTGTAAAACATACACAAACAGATCAACTTAACTGTTGCACAAAACTGTACAGTAAAAACGTGACACTACAGGACTAAACAAGAACCAGAACTCTGCAAGGCCTACACAAACAATAAGACCCACCAGGGTCAGACTTCATTGTGAATAGAAGACCTGCCATATTAAAATGATCCACAAAACACAGAACTAAACCAAGTCTTCAACAAGCCTCATCATCACTGCATGAACATTCACATGACTTGGTAAAACAGCAGCTGCACAACATTTAAGATGTTTAAATCATGAACTAAAACATCTAATGCAAACACAGCTCAGCACAGACGTGTTCAAACAAGGACAAATGACCTGCAATGCACACAATGAACACCCAGAGCACTGCGCTTCAGAGAATATGTACTCCTGTTCATCACATGCAATCTCACAAGAGAGAACCAGGTTACTACCAAGTCAAATACCCACAAAAATAAACTTTTTTTTCCACATGAGTTACATAATGCAGCTTTAACTAAGACACAAGGACATTAACAAACAGAACGAGAAACAAGCCTTACGCTGCTTTACCAAAGCACTGCACTTCAGAGAGTTCATCACATGCAATCTCACAACAGAGAACCAGAAAAAAGCAAACAAATAGGTGCCAACTGTGTCAAAACTGGACATTTTCACACTACAGGCTACACCAACAAAGACTTGTTCCCCACAAACAGCTAAGCTACTAGAACAAATAGTTTTAAATGATGATTTATTTGTGAAGTGTCACAGTCGAGCCAACAAGTCTAATGCAAACACATTAGCAGTATCATATCTGACACAAAATGGCGGCTGTCCTTAAACACACAGAACATCGTCCCTCCTCTCACAAGTACAAACCCTACATCAGGTCTGAACCAGTACCAGAACACTACAGTAATGTTGACATGAATCAATACATTACATTTATAGGTAACACTTTATTTTACACTACCACTGATACATTGTACCTGCCACATTTAGTACAGTGTAATCTGCTCTGTAACCATGTGTTATGGTTACATAGAACATTACATTGTACTAAATGTGGCAGGTACAAAGTAATCAAGGGTAATGTAAAATAAAGTGTTACCCATGTATATTCACATACAATAAAACCGCCTGAGCAACTGTCCTACAAGACACAAAATGGCTGCCTATTACAGTTTTGTTCCTTTAGTAACACAGAAGGTTTAGTTTACCTCCTTCACTAGTTTCGATCGCTTCCTGTGATCTTCTTCATCTCCCTCCTTCCAGAGGAAGATCACAGGAAGTGATTGAAACTAGTGAAGCAGGTAAACTAAACCTTCTGTATTACTAAAATAACAAAACTGTAATAGACTTAACCTAACAAGACAGTATGAACCTTTTACAAAGACGAAATGGCTGCCCACAGCACTGCACTTCAGATATTATAATATAAACACCTGTACATCACACACGCTACCACAGCAGAGAGTCAGCAAAAAACACCACCACACAGAGGCTAACTGTGCTCCAAATTTCACCCAATGCAAACAGGCAAAACCAAGAACAAAGACTTCTTCACAACAGTTTTAAATGATAATTTACTTGTGAGGTGTCACAGTAAAAACAGATCAAATGTGTGTATTTGACCTTGTAGTGACCCAGCGGCTGTATATGAGTGGTCAACATGTCACCTTTACTTTCCATCACAGTGGTCTTTAAAACACTCCTAAAAGTTACACAATGAAGCTTTAAGTAAGACACAAGGACATTAACAGAACGAGAAACTAGCCTGAAATGTACAGACCATCACTTTAAAGCCACACAGTGGGAACATTCCAGATTATATGAGCAACTGAAAACTATTGCCAATTTCAAACATTCACAAACAGATCAGATAAGCAATTGCAAAAAGCGGACTAATCAGAAATACACGATGCAACTTAAAACACAAAACACCAACTCAATCTTAACCTAGAACATCAGAACTAAAGCAGAAATCTTCATAGAGAACATGTGCAATAAATCTGAATGTTCCACATCATGAAAGACGACAAGTCATGAACCAACAGGTCGACAGCATTGGCTGCAATAACAAACAGAGGAGCAGCATCCTCCCCCTCACAGCAGGTCTGAACCATAACCTTAGTCAGAACATTACACAATTACATTACATTACCTTCACATCACACAATAAAACAGCCTCATCACACACGCTCTCACAGCAGAGAAACACACAAAAAACACATCACCACAGAGGATCTAACTGTTAATAACTGGACCATTTCACCTAATGCAAACAAGAAATAAGAGTGTTCCTCACTAACAAAACAATTCAACTTCAATAAGATAGTGATTTGAAAAGGATAGAAAAGCCAACTTAATCTCCATAAAATCAGTTTTTAAAAAAACATGCTATTTTGTTTAAGAAACATTAGGTGTTAAGTGACACTATAAAACTGTTCCAAAACATATTTACAACATGACGAATGAAAAAAGATGAACCAGCAGGTCTAATGCAAACACAGTCCCAGAATCAAAATGGCGGCTCTCCATCACACAGACACCCCTCACGAGGAGGAACATTAGGTCTGAACCAGTACCACACTGAGACTGGACCATGAGCCAGGTCAGAACACGACAGTAAAGTTAACATGGATCAATAAAACAGAGCCCTGTTACACATGAGACACAAAATGGCCGCCCGTGTTATGCAGATAATAGCACATGGAAGAGACGTAATGGCCGCCGGAGCACAAGACGCAACTTCAAAGGCACAGTGAAAAAAGCCTACTAGCCGCATTAGCATATGAAGAAAACATGAGGCCTCCATCCACAACTAAACCTACAACAGCGTGATAGCACATTTAGCATCTTTATGCCATTATTTTAGCTCTATTATGTGATCACTGAACATGTGGCACAGGGCACAGGGACAGAAAAAAAGCCTGCTAGCTGCATTAGCATATGAAGAAAACATGAGGCCTCCATCCACAACTAAACGAAAATCAAACTAAAGCCAACATTAATGAACTCTGTCAACCTACAACAGTGTGATAGACATTTAGCCAACAATAAGCATCCAGCAGAAGTAAATTAAATCACACAAAAGCCAGCCTTAATGCACAAGGTCTTCAAACACCACCTGCTAGCAACATTAGCATCTGAGAACAATAGGCTAACAAACTAAACTAAACTTAATCACAAAAAAGCTAGCACTTTACCCCACATTTGAAATAAACAGCAATAAAGAGAGTAAAACATTTTTTTTTCTTACCTTCTCCTGGGAAAGTGGCTCTTTGCTGAAAGTCACAGACGATCAGACGGTCCTTTCTCCAGCCGAAGAAGATGTCCTCAATCAAAAAAAAAAGTCCACACAAAAGACGATAAAACTCACAAAAGACTACAAAAGACTAACAACCAAAAAACAGTAATCCAATGATCCGATGATCGCAAAGGCAAGCCAAGGTTTGAGAAGACAATTCTGGTTCAACCACTAGTGACTTCACCCGAAGTCTGGAACGTTCTGTCCTCTCCCCCTTCTATTTATAGACTCCAGTGAGTCACAGATAGCACCGTCTCTCCACCAATCAGAGCGGAGGGAGGGGAGGGTGGGGCTCGTGGGGGAGGGGAGGGGCGCTGTTACTGAGCAGAAAATACACAGGGATGGGAGGGGCTGAGGAGACGTGCTCTGTGCTGAGCAGAAACAGACACAGAAACAGCCTCCGTTTGGACATGATTAGTTTAGTGAGTTTAAGGACTACAAATATAAACCAGGACAGGAGAGATGATTTGTTTCTGAGATACTTATATCTGCACAAGAGCTGTGTGATCAGGGGAGAGTTATTTGATCACAATTCTTAGTAGATTTCTGTTTCTCTTTGGCTCAATGGTTAATCACTCAGACTGGAGTTTGAGAGATGTAGTTTCTAAACTGGGAGTTCTTTGTACTTTATATACAGATATTATACAGATATACTTTTACTCCTGTGATGACGTGATTTCCAATAATTAAATAAGACATGTATTATACTGATGGAAAATATTTGCTCTTAAAGAAAGGACAGAAAGTGGCCAGAGAATGCATATTTGCATTTGCAACAATAGCATGACATTTATTGAACATGTAAGTCGTTTTTATTGGGTTTACTCAAATAAATCAACACAGAAGCTAAATCTGTGGAATAGTGGTTCATTGATGACAGGTGGAGATGCATAATGAGATCCTGTGTTTGCCTGATCGCTCACATGATTTAATCACACTTAATGTAAGTAAAGTCAGAAATGCCAGGCACGCTGGTGCCTTCTGTATGTGTAGTCACAAAGTTTTACCCAATGTTAAAATGATTTTTATTTTTTTAAATATGTGTTCCATTTGTGGGAAATAAAAAAGGCGCGACAGCGCCACCTACAAAAGTGAAAATACTCCCATGAAAAAAAGATAAACAGTATGTTGACCCTTCACCCCTGGACACAACAAATGTAAACCAATGACAGTGGGCGCGATAGCGCCCCCTCTAGTTTGAGAAGAAAAAATGCATTGGTAGTCAAACAATTTGTTTGTAGGAAATGTATGTAATTTGGCAGAATAATAGTTGATGGCATCCTGATAAAATAAGCTAATAGGAACCACACGGTGTTTTGTACGGTGTTGCCATGGAGACGACTGAGGCCCACCATGTTTTTCTGACGGGACAGACACATAGATCTCACATTATACAACATTACAGCGCGTTAGCGCCCCCTATAAGGAGCTTGTGGCCAGTGGTCATTGAAGTACGGCCGTACAACGCTGCTTGTGAAACAAAAAAGATTTGGGGCGCGCTAGCGCCCACTACAGGTTGGAGCCATTATTCGCATGGACAGGCTAAATATTTAGTTTTGACAAAGATTAATGGCACATCAGGGCAATAAAATGTAGTTGGCGCGTTAGCGCCCTCGGTAGGGTAGGGCAATGGAGATGCAACAATCGAGGCACAGACGGTGGTCAGTGAAATAGAGCCCGATGCTGCTTGTGAAATTAAATAGATTATGGGCGCGCTAGCGCCCTCTGCATGTTGGAGCCATTATTCACATGGAGGCAAAAAATGCCGTTTTCATGTTTACTGACAAAGATGAATGGCACTCAAGGGCAATAAAATATAGTGGGCGCGCCAGCGCCCTCTTCAGGTGGGTGCCATTATTCACAAGGACAGGCTAAAATGCAACTTTTCGTCTGTGTTTACTGACGGATTAATGGTACATCAGGGCAATAAAATGTAGTGGTGTTACAGAGGCGCTAAAGGAGGCACGGCCCGCGAGGGCCGTTCGATGCCGCTTGCGGCTTTAATTAGGCCCGAGCGGCCTGCCGTCGCAAGGGCCTATTGTAATCGCAATCACAGCGCAGTGCGCGCAGCGCACTGAACCTAAGTGCGCGGAGCGCACAAAAACAGCGCGAAGCGCTGTCCCCATGTCAACCGTAAACTCACCATGTAAAACAGTGACAGCCCACACCGGAGGTGTGGGCCCTTTATACTTATTATTGTATTAAAATGAATGGGGGTATATAGTGTGAATGGGGGTATATAGTGGATGACGAGCGCGAAGCGCTCGTCATCCACCCAGGAACCCCACGGGTGCGTGCGGATCGTTGAAAGCTTTCCAAAAATGTATAATATAACATTGTCGCGAAAGCGACTATATTGTTTTTCTCGGAAATATTATTATTCTTTCTTTCTTTCTTCTTTCTTCTTTCTTCTGCTCTTTGAGCAGGAATTTGACCCCCTGAACATAGTCGAAAACTCACCAAACTTTGCCCAAAATTCAGATCCGGCGAAAAATTAATTAAAATGTGTGTTTCATATTGGGGAAAAAAAAAATGGCGCGACAGCGCCACCTACAAAAGTCAAAATACATTACGCCAATGGGGGAGGGGCCGAAGTAAACTTTGTCGTAGAGCGATGAGATTCGGTACAGACGTTCGTCGTGTGACGACAAAAAAAAAATATTATTGTGGCCACGCCCCCTGACAAACCGGAAGTCCGCCATATTGACAGGAAGCCCGGAGAATGCTGAGTCAGCGTTTTCGCTGACGTCGCCTTTTAACGAACTCCTCCTAGGGCGTTTCACCAAATGAGCTCAAAATCGCTCCAGTTCATCTCAAGATGTGGGGCATCAAAAGTTATCCAAATTTTTTGGCTAAGTTTTACGGTTTGTTTGCGGCGAAGCCGCAATCTTTCCGAAGTATTTTGCGATTCATCAAAAACTAAAAATCGCTCCCATTCGCACAAACAAACTCCGATTAAAAATCGGAAATATACATTTTTTTGACCTTTCACCCCTGGACACAAGAAATGTGAAAAAGTGACATTGGGCGCGATAGCGCCCCCTCCAGGTGCAGCCGAAAAAATGCATTATGGGAAAAAAATTAGTTTGTCGGAAATGGATGAAATTCGGTACAAAAATAGTTGATGGTGTCCCGATCCAAAAAGCCAATGACACCTATATCGTATTTTGTACGGTGTTGCCATGGTGAATCAAAATACATTGCGTCGATGGAGGCGGGACCAACCGGGGCCAACGTCAACTTTGTCATAGAGCGACGAGATTCGGTACAGATATTCATCATGTAACGACAAACAAAAAATATTATTGTGGCCACGCCCCCTGACAAACCGGAAGTCCGCCATTTTGACTGGAAGCCTGGAGAATGCTGAGTCATGGTTTTCGCTGACATCGCATTTTAACGAACTCCTCCTAGGGCGTTTGACCAAATGAGCTCAAAATCGCTCCAGCTCATCTCGAGATGTGGGGCATCAAAAGTTATCCAAATTTTTTGGCTAAGTCTTACGGTTTGTTTGCGGCGAAGCCGCAATCTTTCCGAAGTATTTTGCGATTCATCAAAAACTAAAAATCGCTCCCATTCGCACAAACTAACTCCGATTAAAAATCGGAAATATACATTTTTTTGACCTTTCACCCCTGGACACAACAAATGTGAAAAAGTTACACTGGGCGTGATAGCGCCCCCTCCAGATGCAGAAGAAAAATTGCATTATGGGAAAAAAATTAGTTTGTCGGAAATGGATGAAATTCGGTACAAAAATAGTTGATGGCGTCCCGATCCAAAAAGCCAATGAGACGCCTATCATACTTTGTACGGTGTTGCCATGGTGACGTCCGGGGCCCCCCATGTTATTGTAATGGGGCTGACACATAAATGTCACCTTATGCAACATTACAGCGCGTTAGCGCCACCTGTCAGGAGCTTGTGGACAGTGGTCATGGAAGTACAGCCCGTCAGGGGCGTCTGATGCTACTTGTGAAATTAAAAAGATTACGGGCGCGCTAGCGCCCTCTGCAGGCTGGAGCCATTATTCACATGGAGAGGCTAAAAATGTTGTTTTGATGTTTACTGACCAAGATTAATGGCACATCGGGGCAATAAAATGCAGTGTGGCCACGCTGACGCCCTTGGGTGGGTTGTGGCACGGATAGATAGAGGCGCTAAAGGAGGCACGGCCCGCGAGGGCCGTTCGATGCCGCTTGCGGCTTTAATTAGGCCCGAGCGGCCTGCCGTCGCAAGGGCCTATTGTAATCGTAATCACAGCGCAGTGCGCGCAGCGCACTGAACCTAAGTGCGCGGAGCGCACAAAAACAGCGCGAAGCGCTGTCCCCATGTCAACCGTAAACTCACCATGTAAAACAGTGACAGCCCACACCGAAGGTGTGGGCCCTTTATACTTATTATTGTATTAAAATGAATGGGGGTATATAGTGTGAATGGGGGTATATAGTGGATGACGAGCGCGAAGCGCTCGTCATCCACCCAGGAACCCCACGGGTGCGTGCGGATCGTTGAAAGCTTTCCAAAAATGTATAATATAACATTGTCGCGAAAGCGACTATATTGTTTTTCTCGGAAATATTATTATTCTTTCTTTCTTCTTCTTCTTTCTTCTTCTTCTTCTGCTCTTTGAGCAGGAATTTGACCCCCTGAACATTGTCGAAAACTCACCAAACTTTGCCCAAAATTCAGATCCGGCGAAAAATTAATTAAAATGTGTGTTTCATATTGGGGAAAAAAAAAATGGCGCGACAGCGCCACCTACAAAAATCGAAATACATTACGCCAATGGGGGAGGGGCCGAAGTAAACTTTGTCGTAGAGCGACGAGATTCGGTACAGATATTCGTCATGTGACGACAAAAAAAAAATATTATTGTGGCCACGCCCCCTGACAAACCGGAAGTCCGCCATTTTGACAGGAAGTTCGGAGAATGCTGAGTCAGCGTTTTCGCTGACTTCGCATTTTAACAAACTCCTCCTAGGGCGTTTCACCAAATGAGCTCAAAATCGCTCCAGCTCATCTCGAGATGTGGAGCATCAAAAGTTATCCAAATTTTTTGCCTATGTTTTTCGGTTTGTTTGCGGCGAAGCCGCAATCTTTATGAAGAATTTTGCGATTCATCAAAAACTAAAAATCGCTCCCATTCGCACAAACAAACTCCGATTAACAATCGGAAATATACATTTTATTGACCCTTCACCCCTGGACACAACAAATGTGAAAAAGTGACATTGGGCGCGATAGCGCCCCCTCCAGGTACAGAAGAAAAAATGCATTATGGGAAAAAAATTAGTTTGTCTGAAATGGATGAAATTCGGCACAAAAATAGTTGATGGCGTCCCGATCCAAAAAGCCAATGAGACCCATATCGTATTTTGTACGGTGTTGCCATGGTGAATCAAAATACATTGCGTCTCTGGAGGCGGGACCAACCGGGGCCAACGTCAACTTTGTCGTAGAGCAACGAGGTTCGGTACAGGTATTCGTCATGTGACGACAAACAAAAAATATAATTGTGGCCACGCCCCTTGACAAACCGGAAGTCCGCCAATTTGACAGGAAGCCCGGAGAATGCTGAGTCAGCGTTTTCGCTGACGTCGCATTTTAACGAACTCCTCCTTGGGCGTTTCACCAAATAAACTCAAAATCGCTCCAGCTCATCTCGAGATGTGGAGCATCAAAAGTTATCAAAATTTTTTGCCTATGTTTTTCGGTTTGTTTGCGGCGAAGCCGCAATCTTTCCGAAGTATTTTGCGATTCATCAAAAACTAAAAATCGCTCCCATTCGCACAAACAAACTCCGATTAAAAATCGGAAATATACATTTTGTTGACCTTTCACCCCTGGACACAACAAATGTGAAAAAGTGACATTGGGCGCGATAGCGCCCCCTCCAGGTGCAAAAGAAAAAATGCATTATGGGAAAAAAATTAGTTTGTCGGAAATGAATGAAATTCGGAACAAAAATAGTTGATGGCGTCCCGATCCAAAAAGCCAATGAGACCCATATCGTATTTTGTACGGTGTTGCCATGGTGACGCCCGGAGCCCCCCATGTTATTGTAATGGGGCTGACACATAAATCTGACATTATACAACATTACAGCGCGTTAGCGCCCCCTGTCAGGAGCTTGTGGACAGTGGTCATGGAAGCACGGCCCGTAAGGGCCGTCTGATGCTAATTGTTAAAGTAAAAAGATTATGGGCGCGCTAGCGCCCTCTGCAGGCTGGAGCCATTGTTCACATGGAGAGGCTAAAAATGTTGTTTTGATGTTTACTGACAACGATTAATGGCACATCAGGGCAAAGAAAATGCAGTGTGGCAACGCTGGCGCCCTTGGTAGGGTTGTGGCAACAGAGGCGCTAAAGGAGGCACGGCCCGCGAGGGCCGTTCGATGCCGCTTGCGGCTTTAATTCTTTCTTCTTTCTTCTTCTTCTTCTTCTTCTTCTGCTCTTTGAGCAGGAATTTGACCCCCTGAACATAGTCGAAAACTCACCAAACTTTGCCCAAAATTCAGGTCCGGCGAAAAATTAATTAAAATGTGTGTTTCATGTTGGGGAAAAAAAAAATGGCGCGACAGCGCCACCTACAAAAGTGAAAATACATTACGCCAATGGGGGAGGGGCCGACGTAAACTTTGTCGTAGAGCGACGAGATTCGGTACAGATATTCGTCATGTGACGACAAAAAAAAAATATTATTGTGGCAACGCCCCCTGACAAACCGGAAGTCCGCCATTTTGACAGGAAGCCTGGAGAATGCTGAGTCAGCGTTTTCGCTGACGTCGCATTTTAACGAACTCCTCCTAGGGCGTTTGACCAAATGAGCTCAAAATCGCTCCAGCTCATCTCGAGATGTGGGGCATCAAAAGTTATCCAAATTTTTTGGCTAAGTTTTACAGTTTGTTTGCGGCGAAGCCGCAATCTTTCCGAAGTATTTTGCGATTCATCAAAAACTAAAAATCGCTCCCATTCGCACAAACAAACTCCGATTAAAAATCGGAAATATACATTTTATTGACCTTTCACCACTGGACACAACAAATGGGAAAAAATTACACTGGGCGCGATAGCGCCCCCTCCAGGTACAGAAGAAAAAATGCATTGTGGGAAAAAAATTAGTTTGTCGGAAATGGATGAAATTCGGCACAAAAATAGTTGATGGCATCCCGATCCAAAAAGCCAATGAGACCCATATCGTATTTTGTACGGTGTTGCCATGGTGAATCAAAATACATTGCGTCTCTGGAGGCGGGGCCAACGTCAACTTTGTCGTAGAGCGACGAGATTCGGTACAGATATTCGTCATGTGACGACAAAAAAAAAATATTATTGTGGCCACGCCCCCTGACAAACCGGAAGTCCGCCATTTTGACAGGAAGCCCGGAGAATGCTGAGTCAGCGTTTTCGCTGACGTCGCATTTTAACGAACTCCTCCTAGGGCGTTTCACCAAATGAGCTCAAAATCGCTCCAGCTCATCTCGAGATGTGGGGCATCAAAAGTTATCCAAATTTTTTGGCTAAGTCTTACGGTTTGTTGGCGGCGAAGCCGCAATCTTTACGAAGAATTTTGCGATTCATCAAAAACTAAAAATCGCTCCCATTCGCACAAAGAAACTCCGATTAAAAATCGGAAATATACATTTTATTGACCTTTCACCCCTGGACACAACAAATGTGAAAAAGTGACATTGGGCTTGATAGCGCCCCCTCCAGGTGCAGAAGAAAAATTGCATTATGGGAAAAAAATTAGTTTGTCGGAAATGGATGAAATTCGGTACAAAAATAGTTAATGGCATCCCGATCCAAAAAGCCAATGAGACCCATATCGTATTTTGCACGGTGTTGCCATGGTGAATCAAAATACATTACGCCAATGGGGGAGAGGCCGAAGTAAACTTTGTCGTAGAGCGACGAGATTCGGTACAGACATTCGTCATGTGACGACAAAAAAAAAATATTATTGTGGCTACGCCCCCTGACAAACCGGAAGTCCGCCATTTTGACAGGAAGTCCTGAGAATGCTGAGTCAGCGTTTTCGCTGATGTCGCATTTTAACGAACTCCTCCTAGGGCGTTTCACCAAATGAGCTCAAAATCGCTCCAGCTCTTCTCGAGATGTGGGGCATCAAAAGTTATCCAAATTTTTTGGCTAAGTTGTACGGTTTGTTTGCGGCGAAGCCGCAATCTTTCCGAAGTATTTTGCGATTCATCAAAAACTGAAAATCGCTCCCATTCGCACAAACAAACTCCGATTAAAAATCGGAAACATACATTTTATTGACCTTTCACCCCTGGACACAACAAATGTGAAAAAATGACATTGGGCGCGATAGCGCCCCCTCCAGGTGCAGAAAAAAAATTGCATTATGGGAAAAAAATTAGTTTGTCGGAAATGGATGAAATTCGGTAGAAAAATAGTTGATGGCATCCTGATCCAAAAAGCCAATGAGACCCATATCGTATTTTGTACGGTGTTGCCATGGTGAATCAAAATACATTGCGTCTATGGAGGCGGGACCAATCGGGGCCAACGTCAACTTTGTCGTAGAGCGACGAGATTCGGTACAGATATTCGTCATGTGACCACAAACAAAAAATATTATTGTGGCCACGCCCCCTGACAAACCGGAAGTCCGCCATCTTGACAAGAAGTCTGGAAAATGCTGAGTCAGCGTTTTCGCTGACATCGCATTTTAACAAACTCCTCCTAGGGCGTTTCACCAAATGAGCTCAGAATCGCTCCAGCTCATGTCGAGATGTGGGGCATCAAAAGTTATCCAAATTTTTTGGCTAAGTGTTACGGTTTGTTTGCGGCGAAGCCGCAATCTTTACGAAGTATTTTGCGATTCATCGAAAACTAAAAATCACTCCCATTTGCACAAACAAACTCCGATTAAAAATCGGAAATATACATTTTTTTGACCTTTCACCCCTGGACACAACAAATGTGAAAAAATTACACTGGGCGCGATAGCGCCCCCTCCAGGTGCAGAAGAAAAAATGCATTATGGGAAAAAAATTAGTTTGTCGGAAATGGATGAAATTCGGTACAAAAATAGTTGATGGCATCCTGATCCAAAAAGCCAATGAGACGCTTATCGTACTTTGTACGGTGTTGCCATGGTGACGTCCGGGGCCCCCCATGTTACTGTAATGGGCTGACACATAAATATCACCTTATGCAACATTACAGCGCGTTAGCGCCACCTGTCAGGAGCTTGTGGACAGTGGTCATGGAAGTACGGCACATTAAGGCCGTCTGATGCTACTTGTTAAATTAAAAAGATTATGGCCGCGCTAGCGCCCTCTGCAGGCTGGAGCCATTATTCACATGGAGAGGCTAAAAATGTTGTTTTGATGTTTACTGACAACGATTAATGGCACATCAGGGAAATCAAATGCAGTGTGGCGCCCTTGGGTGGGTTGTGGCACGGATATATAGAGGCGCTAAAGGAGGCACGGCCCGCGAGGGCCGTTCGATGCCGCTTGCGGCTTTAATTAGGCCCGAGCGGCCTGCCGTCGCAAGGGCCTATTGTAATCGCAATCGCAGCGCAGTGCGCGCAGCGCACTGAACCTAAGTGCGCGGAGCGCACAAAAACAGCGCGAAGCGCTGTCCCCATGTCAACCGTAAACTCACCCTGTAAAAGAGTGAAGCCCACACCGGAGGTGTGGGCCCTTTATACTTATTATTGCATTAAAATGAATGGGGGTATATAGTGTGAATGGGGGTATATAGTGGATGACGAGCGCGAAGCGCTCGTCATCCACCCAGGAACCTCACGGGTGCGTGCGGATCGTTGAAAGCTTTCCAAAAATGTATAATATAACATTGTCGCGAAAGCGACTATATTGTTTTTCTCGGAAATATTATTATTCTTTCTTTCTTTCTTCTTCTTCTTCTTCTTTCTTCTTCTTCTGCTCTTTGAGCAGGAATTTGACCCCCTGAACATTGTCGAAAACTCACCAAACTTTGCCCAAAATTCAGGTTCGGTGAAAAATTGATAAAAATGTGTGTTTCATATTGGGGGAAAAAAAAATTGCGCGACAGCGCCACCTACAAAAGTCAAAATACATTACGCCAATGGGGGAGGGGCCGAAGTAAACTTTGTCGTAGAGCGTTGAGATTCGGTACAGATATTCGTCATGTGACGACAAAAAAAAAATATTATTGTGGCCACGCCCCCTGACAAACCGGAAGTCCGCCATTTTGACAGGAAGCCCGGAGAATGTTGAGTCAGCGTTTTCGCTGACATCGCATTTTAACGAACTCCTCCTTGGGCGTTTGACCAAATGAGCTCAAAATCGCTCCAGCTCATCTCGAGATGTGGGGCATCAAAAGTTATCCAAATTTTTTGTCTATGTTTTACGGTTTGTTTGCGGCGAAGCCGCAATCTTTCCGAAGTATTTTGCGATTCATCAAAAACGAAAAATCGCTCCCATTCGCACAAACAAACTCCGATTAAAAATCGGAAATATACATTTTGTTGACCTTTCACCCCTGGACGCAACAAATGTGAAAAAGTGACATTGGGCGCGATAGCGCCCCCTCCAGGTGCAGAAGAAAAATTGCATTATGGGAAAAAAATTAGTTTGTCGGAAATGGATGAAATTCGGCACAAAAATAGTTGATGGCGTCCCGATCCAAAAAGCCAATGAGACCCATATCGTATTTTGTACGATGTTGCCATGGTGAATCAAAATACATTGGGTCTATGGAGGCGGGACCAACCGGGGCCAACGTCAACTTTGTCGTAGAGCGACGAGATTTGGTACAGATATTCGTCATGTGACGACAAACAAAAAATATTATTGTGGCCACGCCCCCAACTAACCGAAAGTCCGCCATTTTGACAGGAAGTCTGGAAAATGCTGAGTCAGCGTTTCCGCTGACGTCACATTTTAACGAACTCCTCCTAGGGCGTTTGACCAAATGAGCTCAAAATCGCTCCAGCTCATCTACAGATGTGGGGCATCAAAAGTTATCCACATTTTTTGCCTATGTTTTACGGTTTGTTTGTGGCGAAGCCGCAATCTTTACGAAGTATTTTGCGATTCATCAAAAACTAAAAATCGCTCCCATTTGCGCAAACAAACTCCGATTAAAAATCGGAAATATACATTTTGTTGACCTTTCACCCCTGGACACAACAAATGTGAAAAAGTGACATTGGGTGCGATAGCGCCCCTTCCAGGTGCAGAAGCAAAAATGCATTATGGGGAAAAAATTAGTTTGTCGGAAATGGATGAAATTCGGTACAAAAATAGTTGATGGCGTCCCGATCCAAAAAGCCAATGAGACCCATATCGTATTTTGTACGGTGTTGCCATGGTGACGCCCAGGGCCTCCCATGTTAATCTAATGGGGCTGACACATGAATCTCACATTATACAACATTACAGCGCGTTAGCGCCCCCTGTCAGGAGCTTGTGGACAGTGGTCATGGAAGTACGGCCCGTTAGGGCCGTCTGATGCTAATTGTGAAATTAAAAAGATTATAGGCGCGTTAGCGCCCTCTGCAGGCTGGAGCCATTATTCACATGGAGAGGCTAAAAATGTTGTTTTGATGTTTACTGACAACGATTAATGGCACATCAGGGCAATAAAATGCAGTGTGGCAACACTGACGCCCTTGGTACGGTTACATAGACGAGGCAATAGAGGCGCTAAAGGAGGCACGGCCCGCGAGGGCCGTTCGATGCCGCTTGCGGCTTTAATTAGGCCCGAGCGGCCTGCCGTCGCAAGGGCCTATTGTAATCGCAATCACAGCGCAGTGCGCGCAGCGCACTGAACCCAAGTGCGCGGAGCGCACGAAAACAGCGCGAAGCGCTGTCCCCATGTCAACCGTAAACTCACCATGTAAAACCAGAGGTGTGGGCCCTTTATACTTATTATTGCATTAAAGGGTATATATGTGGGGTATATATAGTATATATAGTGGGGGTATATAGTGTGAATGGGGGTATATAGTGGATGACGAGCGCGAAGCGCTCGTCATCCACCCAGGAACCCCACGGATGCGTGCGGATCGTTGAAAGCTTTCCAAAAATGTATAATACGATATCGTCGCGAAAGCGACTATATTGTTTTTGCCGAAAATATTATTATTCTTTCTCGCTTCTTCTTCTTCTTTCTTTCTTTCTTCTGCTCTTTGAGCAGGAATTTGACCCCCTGAACATAGTCGAAAACTCACCAAACTTTGCCCAAAATTCAGGTTTGGTGAAAAATTAATTAAAATGTGTGTTTCATATTGGGGGGAAAAAAAATGGCGCGACAGCGCCACCTACAAAAGTGAAAATACATTACGCCAATGGGGGAGGGGCCGAAGTAAACTTTGTCGTAGAGCGACGAGATTCGGTACAGACATTCGTCATGTGACGCCAAAAAAAAAATATTATTGTGGCCACGCCCCCTGACAAACCGGAAGTCCGCCATTTTGAAAGGAAGACCGGAGAATGCTGAGTCAGCGTTTTCGCTTACATCGCATTTTAACGAACTCCTCCTAGGGCGTTTCACCAAATGAGCTCAAAATCGCTCCAGTTCATCTCGAGATGTGGGGCATCAAAAGTTATCCAAATTTTTTGGCTATGTTTTACGGTTTGTTTGCGGCGAAGCCGCAATCTTTCCGAAGTATTTTGCGATTCATCAAAAACTAAAAATTGCTCCCATTTGCGCAAACAAACTCCGATTAAAAATCGGAAATATACATTTTTTTTGACCTTTCACCCCTGGACACAACAAATGTGAAAAAATGACACTGGGCGCGATAGCGCCCCCTCCAGGTACAGAAGAAAAAATGCATTGTGGGAAAAAAATTAGTTTGTCGGAAATGGATGAAATTCGGTACAAAAATAGTTGATGGCGTCCCGATCCAAAGAGCCAATGAGACCCATATCGTATTTTGTACGGTATTGCCATGGTGACGCCCGGGGCCCCCCATGTAATTCTAATGGGGCTGACACATGAATCTCACATTATGCAACATTACAGCGCGTTAGCGCCCCCTGTCAGGAGCTTGTGGACAGTGGACATGGAAGTACGGCCCGTTAGGGCTGTCTGATGCTACTTGTGAAATTTAAAAGTTTAAGGGCGCGCTAGCGCCCTCTGCAGGCTGGAGCCATTGTTCACATGGAGAGGCTAAAAATGCAGTTTTGATGTTTACTGACAAAGATGAATGGCACATCAGGGCAAAAAAATGCAGTGTGGCGCCCTTGGTACGGTTATGGCACGGCAATAGAGGCGCTAAAGGAGGCACGGCCCGCGAGGGCCGTTCGATGCCGCTTGCGGCTTTAATTATTCTTTCTTTCTTTCTTCTTCTTTCTTCTTTCTTCTGCTCTTTGAGCAGGAATTTGACCCCCTGAACATTGTCGAAAACTCACCAAACTTTGCCCAAAATTCAGGTTCGGCGAAAAATTAATTAAAATGTGTGTTTCATATTGGGGAAAAAAAAAATGGCGCGACAGCGCCACCTACAAAAGTGAAAATACATTACGCCAATGGGGGAGGGGCCGAAGTAAACTTTGTCGTAGAGCGACGAGATTCGGTACAGATATTCGTCATGTGACGACAAAAAAAAAATATTATTGTGGCCACGCCCCCTGACAAACCGGAAGTCCGCCATTTTGACAGGAAGTCCTGAGAATGCTGAGTCAGCGTTTTCGCTGACATCGCATTTTAACGAACTCCTCCTAGGGCGTTTCACCAAATGAGCTCAAAATTGCTCCAGCTCATCTCCAGATGTGGGGCATCAAAAGTTATCCAAATTTTTTGGCTAAGTTTCATGGTTCGTTTGCGGCGAAGCCGCAATCTTTCCGAAGTATTTTGCGATTCATCAAAAACTAAAAATCGCTCCCATTCGCACAAACAAACTCCGATTAAAAATCGGAAATATACATTTTGTTGACCTTTCACCCCTGGACGCAACAAATGTGGAAAAAGTGCCATTGGGCGCGATAGCGCCCCCTCCAGGTGCAGAAGAAAAAATGCATTATGGGAAAAAAATTAGTTTGTCGGAAATGGATGAAATTCGGTACAAAAATAGTTGATGGCGTCCCGATCCAAAAAGCCAATGAGACCCATATCGTATTTTGTACGGTGTTGCCATGGTGACCCCCGAGGCCCCCCATGTTATCCAATGGGGCTGACACATACATCTCACATTATACAACATTACAGCGCGTTAGCGCCCCCTGTCAGGAGCTTGTGGACAGTGGTCATGGAAATACGGCCCGTTAGGGTCATCTGATGCCACTTGTGAAATTAAAAAGATTACGGGCGCGCTAGCGCCCTCTGCAGGCTTGAGCCATTGCTTACATGGAGAGGCTAAAAATGTAGCTCTGATGTTTACTGACAAAGATTAATGGCACATCAGGGCAATAAAATGCAGTGTGGCGCCCTTGGTACGGTTACATAGACGCGGCAATAGAGGCGCTAAAGGAGGCACGGCCCGCGAGGGCCGTTCGATGCCGCTTGCGGCTTTAATTCTTTCTTTCTTTCTTCTTCTTCTTCTGCTCTTTGAGCAGGAATTTGACCCCCTGAACATTGTCGAAAACTCACCAAACTTTGCCCAAAATTCAGGTCCGGCGAAAAATTAATTAAAATGTGTGTTTCATATTGGGGGAAAAAAAAATGGCGCGACAGCGCCACCTACAAAAATCAAAATACATTGCGCCAATGGGGGAGGGGCCGAAGTAAACTTTGTCGTAGAGCGACGAGATTCGGTACAGATATTCGTCATGTGACGAAAAAAAAAAAATATTATTGTGGCCACGCCCCCTGACAAACCGGAAGTCCGCCATATTGACAGGAAGCCCGGAGATTGCTGAGTCAGCGTTTTCGCTGACGTCGCATTTTAACGAACTCCTCCTAGGGCGTTTCACCAAATGAGCTCAAAATCGCTCCAGCTCATCTCGAGATGTGGGACATCAAAAGTTATCCAAATTTTTTGGCTATGTTTTACGGTTTGTTTGCGGCGAAGCCGCAATCTTTCCGAAGTATTTTGCGATTCATCAAAAACTAAAAATCGCTCCCATTCGCACAATCAAACTCCGATTAAAAATCGGAAATATACATTTTATTGATCTTTCACCCCTGGACACAACAAATGTGTAAAAGTAACATTGGGCGCGATAGCGCCCCCTCCAGGTGCAGAAGAAAAAATGCATTATGGGAAAAAAATTAGTTTGTCGGAAATGGATGAAATTCGGTACAAAAATAGTTGATGGTGTCCCGATCCAAAAAGCCAATGAGACCCATATCGTATTTTGTACGGTGTTGCCATGGTGAATCAAAATACATTGCGTCTATGGAGGCGGGACCAATCTGGGCCAACGTCAACTTTGTTGTAGAGCGACGAGATTCGGTACAGATATTCGTCATGTGACGACAAACAAAAAATATTATTGTGGCCACGTCCCCTGACAAACCGGAAGTCCGCCATTTTGACAGGAATCTGGAAAATGCTGAGTCAGCGTTTTCGCTGATGTCGCATTTTAACAAACTCCTCCTAGAGCGTTTCACCAAATGAGCTCAAAATCGCTCCAGCTCATCTCGAGATGTAGGGCATCAAAAGTTATCCACATTTTTTGGCTAAGTTTTACGGTTTGTTTGCGGCGAAGCCGCAATCTTTCCGAAGTATTTTGCCATTCATCAAAAACTAAAAATCGCTCCCATTCGCACAAACAAACTCTGATTAAAAATCGGAAATATACATTTTATTGACCTTTCACCCCTGGACAAAACAAATGCAACAAAGTGACATTGGGCGCGATAGCGCCCCCTCCAGGTGCAGAAGAAAAAATGCATTATGGGAAAAAACTTAGTTTCTCGGAAATGGATGAAATTTGGCACAAAAATAGTTGATGGTGTCCCGATCCAAAAAGCCAATGAGACCCATATCGTATTTTGTACGGTGTTGCCATGGTGACGCCCGGGGCTCCCCATGTTATTGTAATGGGGCTGACACATGAATCTCACATTATGCAACATTACAGCGCGTTAGCGCCCCCTGTCAGGAGCGTGTGGACAGTGGTCATTGAAATACGGCCCGTCAGGGCCGTCTGATGCTAATTGTGAAATTAGAAAGTTTATGGGCGCGCTAGCGCCCTCTGCAGGCTGGAGCCATTATTCACATTGAGAGGCTAAAAATGTTGTTTTGATGTTTACTGACAACGATTAATGGCACATCAGGGCAATAAAATGCAGTGTGGCACCCTTGGTAGGGTTACATAGACGCGGCAATAGAGGCGCTAAACGAGGCACGGCCCGCGAGGGCCGTTCGATGCCGCTTGCGGCTTTAATTAATCTTGTTCCTTTGCTTTATGGAGCTGATCCACATGAACAAAGCTCAGAGCTGGTCCTTTGGCAGAGAATTTACATGATATGAGGCTCTTTCATACTGTCAATAGAAATTTGGATGATTTTAGTCTCTCCTTTTCATTTTTATTTAGTCTTATTTTAGTCGACTAAAATGTCTGGACTAAAATGTCTGGACATAAAATGTCTGGACATAAAATGTCTGGACATAAAATGTCTGGACATAAAATGTCTGGACATTTTAGTCATAGTTTTAGTCTCATGAAAAACTTAAAATTTAGTTTTAGTCCAATTTTAGTTGTAAAAAATATCACTTTGACTAAAATCAAGACTAAATATTTTAGTCGACGAAATTAACACTGGAACCGACGGCCATAGGCAATGTCCTGGAGAAGAGGAAATAGAGCTTCTACAAGCAGTTATCTTATCTTATCGCATGCAGCACTAAGCACATTGTCTAAATCCACCTCTGTGAGGCTGAATGTAGAACCTGCACTCTTTGTAAACATAGGTTTAGTCTTTTCCATTTATTATGTCCCAACAGTGGACATGAAACACAGGACAGAGCCCATCAACAGAAGGTGGGCATGCTATGGTTTGGGCTGAGGCACTTAAATAGTGCTTACACACTTAGTACCAGGCAGATTTACAATTTTTACTCTGGTGGGATCCTACACTTGTATAGCAGTGGTGCTGATCAATATGGTAAATGGTTTCAACTACTGTATATAGCACTTTTCCACTTACACTAGGCACTCAAAATGCTTTACAGCGGGGAACCACTCACCCATTCACACTCTTATTCATACACCAATGTACGCAGACATAAGGTCCCAGAGGAAAATTTTCTGGCTCAAGTTTGTCTTTTTTTAAACTCAGGAGACAACATTGAGTCTCTCATTTTGATCTCAAACTAGTTTCAGATTTGTCTGATTAATTTCTTGTTTGTTTCTCCTAAAATTCACTAGGAGCAATAAGGGAGAAAACAAAATAAGCTCTATTAGAGACATAGGTGAGAAATTGTTGCTGTTGCTCATATTGGTCCACCATGGAGCCATTAAAGAGTGCTATAATAAAAGAGATACAATGGAGAAATAATACTGTTTAAAATAATCACACATAAAATTATCAACAAAGGCCTTTATTTAAAAACTTGGCAACAAGAAAATCACTTTTTTTTGGCCTATACAGTGCACCCTTTTTCGACATCATTAAAAAAAAAAAAAAAGACAGTTTGTGCGCATTGCACAGATCATCGCTGTAAGAGACCACATGGCAATGTCCAGCTGCTAGACAGTGAGCTAAACATTTTATGCCAAGATCAACGTCCTGGACGCCTTAGAGGAGTATAAGAGTAATTTCTCCTGCCTCTGCACAATGGAAGGCACGCCGCACTATCGCGCTGTTAAAAGGAATAGGCCACCGTTTTTCCATACTGAGATATGTTCTTACCTTAGCTTTGACAAGTTCTTTAGGACCTGTCTGATCTTCACCCGTGCCTTCAGTCACGTAAACACAGCACAGACGGCGTTAGCATTTAGCCTCTCCCTCTCTCCTCTATAGCTCCAAAACAGGTCAAGATAGAAGCTACCAAGCTCTTCCACGTTTTCCCTATTTAAATATGGTTACGTGAAGTGTTACACTACAAAGTATAATTACACAAAATTAAACAATGTGGATTTTCTAAACGGGTAGAAGGGGGAACTATATTGCAAGGCATAATAATACCAGGAGTAGTTCGAAATCCGCGCAGTAATATCTTCACTTCACTGTGCGGATGCCAAACTACTCCTACTTTGTAGTGGAACACTTCACGTAACCATATTTAAATAGGGAAAACGTGGAAGAGCTTGGTAGCTTCTATCTTGACCTGTTTTGGAGCTATAGAGGAGAGAGGGAGAGGTTAAATGCTAACGCCGTCTGTGCTGTGTTTACGTGACTGAAGGCACGGGTGAAGATCAGACAGGTCCTAAAGAACTCGTCAAAGCTAAGGTAAGAACATATCTCAGTATGTAAAAACGGTGGCCTATTCCTTTAACAACTCAACTCCCTCCGGCAATGAAAATGATCAGCTGTGCAAGCCATGAACAGATGAAATATACTGAGCCCGAAAAGTCTCAACCATTTTGTATAACTAACTATTGTGACAGGCCGACTGGCAGCCTAAAAGGCAAACAGGCGCCAAGAACAAGCGCCGACCACGAAACGTTATTGATCACTCACACAGTCCACAGTCTTTGAAGCTCTCTGACGACATTTGTTTATCAGGGCTTTCTTTATTTTTGATTTCTCCACCGATGTCCATCCAGGTAAAGTGCTGCAATGCATGATGTACGCTGAAACATAGATAACATAGATAGATTTTAAGCAAGGAGAATTGATCTTCATCCTAAAATGCCTTACTAAAACTTACTCATGATCGCATCAACTTTGGGCTTCTCGAGGACTCTTTTCCCTTCAGGAGCCTTTCCATGCTTTCCAAATGCAACAGCATGGGAACACTCCTCTGCTGAGAAAAATTCATCGAAAAGTAGATGAAATAGTCGAAAGCAGTCTTTTCGAGCTTCTGCATGTATAGCTGCCAGCCGGGTGCGAGAGAGAAAAAGACCGCTATCTGGATATAGTTCTTTCATCCTCGTCTGTGTTGTTGTTTTTACATTTGTGTGGGGCAATATTTGATCCATTTTATCCACAAAGGTACGGAGTGCATCAATGTGGTCACCACCTGCAACAGAAAACATAAAATACACACAAAGTAAGTCCAATTGAGTTATTTAATTGCTCAATTATTCATTCATGCCCACACATAGTGGCCTGTTACCTTTATAACTTAAAATGCTATTTTTTAAACTAACAATAATTGCCTTGAGTCAATAGAGTTTGGTTCAAGGCAATGGAAAAATTAGAGAGGCTGAAATCATGGTGCAACGTACAAAGAAACATATTTGATTTTCCAGGAGAGCCTTGTTACAATTTGCATTTGACCACTTAGACCAGTGGTTTCCAAAGTGGGGGTCGAGGTCCCCAGATGATTTCCTGATGTAATAAAAAGAAAAGTGATGTTTTTTGTATATTTTTTAGATTAAAACAGCATATAAATTATGAAATTCTTTCATTTAATTTGTTTAAATACATATTAACTTGATTAAAAATGCTTTTTTAAACCCTAATGTAGCATAAGAGGAAACAACTTTATGTAGGGGGGGTCCTGAGTTGATTACGTGTCAATTTTTGGGGTCCCAGCCCAAAAGTTTGGGAACGCCTGACTTAGATAACCACCAAATTAACACTCTGCTTTTTCAGTCAAAGTCTACTTTTCCCAAAGTAAATTATTTTAAACAGCTATTAAAACAAATACTTACTCAAAGTGTCCAGGAGATCTTGTAGTTTTGTATTCCTCTCCTTTAACCTTTCCACCTCTGCTTCACATTTCTTGCATGGCTTCCAGACACTGTCTTTCTCACATGGGCTGTCAACAGGCAAAGTGTCAGCAGAATCAGAGGAACTGGTGTTTTCTGCTCGATTAACAGTAGAGGGAGAGCAAAGCATGCTCAAAAAACTCTCTTTGGCTGTCTGATGAGGAGATAACTGATCACGGTTTAGGGACAACACAGGTGATGGCTGACGTACTGAAGACCTTTGCTGGGAAGCAGGAGACTTCTCCACATGGCTTGGATGGAAGGTAGCAGAAGTCGGGTTCATAGCTGAGGGACTGAAGAAGGCATCAGGCATGTATCTATACTGTTGAGGGTTTGGCAACATTTGCAAATGAGAGTGTGGCTGTGCATAAGGGAACTCAAAAGGCCAGAGAGGAGGCTGTAGAGAGGATCTCTCGAGTGGAGGTGGTTTGTCAGGAAGCTGATGTGGAGCGGTCTGTAGAGGAGATGACTGGGGTGGAGTCAGAAGCGGTGGTGGAGGAGACGGTAAAGCTGGAGACCAGAGAGAAGATGGTTGGTGGTGAGCAGTGCTAGCTTTTTGTGATGACAATGATGGCTGTTGAAGAGAAGCCTGGATGGAAGAGGATTGTTGTGGAGTAGACTCTAGTGATGAAGGATGATTGTAGAATTTCTTTGCAGCGATGTCCATCTTTTTAGATGTTTTTTTCCCTTTCATTTGGTCATCTGCATTTCCTACATATTCCACTGTAGCATTGTAGAACTTTTTATCAGACCATCTTGCGAGAACATCATCTCCTGGCTTTAGATCTTCAAAGGAGTGTATGGGTTTTTCATTTTTATGAATAACATCTGCTATATTAAATATCTTAGCAGTATAGCCATCTTCAAATGCCAGAAACACAAAACAACCTAAAAGAAATTGAGAAAAATACAATATTAAATAACATTCTCACTGTATGTGTTTATTTAAATTTTAAATTAATTCTCTTACTCAGGGCCCTTACATATAAAGCTCAGAATTGGGACATCACTGTCAAATTGCTCAACTTTGCATTTAAAGGCTATATATTTGCTGTAATGGCCCTGCAGCTTTTACAGTTGTTCCAGTCTTTTTGTTGTTTTTTTGCATCGTTTAGGCAATGGCCGCAACGCTAGGGGCTGACAAACGGGGAGGAGTGAGGAGAGTCTATTAATATTATGTCTATGTGTTCAGGCCATTTTTATATAGACATTTGTCAAGCTTCAATCATGGCAGATTTCAACTGTTTGGTAAAAATACAGTGTAGGAGTTCGAGCATAACTTACCATCCTGGGTTGTTTTTGGAGAAAGAGGATGTGGTTGAAAAATCTCAGACTTTTTCGGTGGTATCCGGTCTCTTTTAGGCAATTTTCTTTTTTCTTCTTGGCCCTCCATACTGTAATACAAAAAAGGGAATATTTGTTAGCTGCAGTGTAATTTTGTCAGCTAACTTCTTTTGTAGACAGTGATTTTCTCCTTCTATCATTAGGCTACTTCAGAATGGCTAACATTGAGCTAAGCTAGCATAAGGCGCTGCTACATTGGCGCAAATGCCATCGCACTTAGATCGCCAAATTAATGTAGCAATTGTTGACACACACACACATAATTTTTCAATTGTAAGCTCACCGCCTTTTTCGACTCCGACCTCGGGTACTTGTTCGCTCCATTCGTGATCATCCAGCAGTAAGTCTGCTTTCTGCTCTTGACCGCGGCGCTGACTACCGGTCGTTAACTTTGAAGCAACCAATCACGACTCGCCATCTGAAGCGGGACACATTTCTTAGCCAATGAGGCCAATTACCCATCTGGATATCTCGCGCTAACTCACTGATGATCTGTTCACTTTCTCCTGAAAGACCAGAGAAAAAAGGAGTCTACAGTACACTGGGTAAGTCACTATTACACTACTGTTTGTGCTTAAAATAAATCATAGGCTTAATCTCCACACACACCTCCTCTAGTTGGAGGAGGCGAGGTGAGCTCTAAACACGCACATAGTGCAAGGCATCTTACGCGATAACAGTGAAGCTAAGGTAACGTTAGCATTTAAGTAAACACCCGACTACAATATTTTTTTCTTTACCTTTCTTGTGTTCTTAACCAAGTAGCCTTCCTCGACTGTCCACCTGCTGCCTGATGCTCTGCTCCTACAGCAATTAGGCCTCCATGAATGTAAAACTGTTTTCTCTGTGATGCTAACAATGCTAATGTTGCTAACGTCTCACAGCCTAACGACAGCAATCTGCGCTCTCTTTGATTTGTTACAATTTAACACATCACAAATAGAGCCAGACTGATCGGGTTATTAAAATCGGGTTGCTAAAATGAGGGATGCCATTAAGAAATACTTCCAATTCAACTGCTGGCTTTCTGCTTGTCCGAAAAAGGAATTTTCCAGCTCAGAGTTCAATCTCCTAGGACGAATGAGACGCCCCATTATTTTAGTATGTTCTGGTCGGTAACATGGTGTACCGTTTCAACATCTTTGTATATATTTATTTTAATGATTAACGTTGGGGCGTTCTTTGGCTTGGCGGAACTAAAGTTAACCCTGGAGACACGTTTCCACAGGGACGCGAGTAGGTGACGGACTGTAGTTTATTTTATTACCGTATAAGAACGAACTACCTGCAGCGTAGTCCCAAGGTCTTAAATGGTAAAAAAAAAAAAAAAAAATGTATGCAAAAACGTACTATATTTCCTGTGCATGGGTCTTACCATTGTCATTTGATTTTAGCAATGTTTCTTGTCAAGTAGTTCCTAGTTCCTAAGTAAATCCGTGCGCAAGTTTATCCTCTGATTTTCTCTAGCTGTATTTTATTTATTATTTTCTTTAAATGACCTAATATTACATATGTAATTGGCCTACAATGGCATTAAAAGGGTATTAATATTAAACTCTTGAATTTAATGTTACCAAACCTGGAGATACACTGTCTTTTCATGATAACCATCACAACTGCTTATGATTGATCTGTTCAATTTACGTGTTTCATTATTCTTGACAAAAAAAATTGGTACGTAATAATCGACTTACCTGAGTTGCTGCTCATTTGACACGCGCCTCCTTGGAGTTGAACCTGTACAAATGCCCGTATTTTACACACGAGTTGCAATGAGGGAATAAATAAGTGTACACATAATACTTGGAGAATAATGTAACATTAAAGGAAAAAAATGGAAGTATACTTAAATCATTGCCTACATTAATTGTGTAATATCTTGCCTAATCTTTTTTTTTTTTTTTCTAATTCATAGATATCCAAAACAAGCTTTGAAAAAAATGACACACAAGCAGCCTGATCCTCGGTGGAGAAGAAAAGTAAAGTCTCAAGAACAGGCATCGAAGAGATACAGGAAAAAGGTAATCTATAACGGCAGTTCCCACCCTGTTTTGGGATTAGTGGTACCAGTTTTGGAGAGTAACTAAATACATTAAATACAATACTAAAATATGTATTCAGAATACTAATTTTGTGTAACTGTATTCAGGTACAAATACAATCTCATTTGAGAGTATTTCATAGTTGCTTCTCAAATGCCAAAGGAAATACATTGCAATATTCATAGTCGTAAAATTAGAAGCTAAACATTCATTAAAATCCATCCATCCATTTTCTTCCGCTTTATCCGGGGCCGGGTCGCGTGGGCAGCAGTCTCAGCAGAGATGCCCAGACTTCCCGGTCCACACACGCTTCCTCCAGCTGTTCTGGGGGGACCCCGAGATGACACCACACCAGCTCGGAGACATAGTCCCACCAGCGTGTCCTGGGTCTTCCACTAGGCCATGTCCCACTAGGACAAGCATTTTTACATTAAAATGTAAAAAAAAATACTGATTATCCGACTTTCGTACTAAAATAAACCTTTTTAAACTGCCTTAACATAATGCCCATGCGAGTCATGTGAACTGTGATCTGATTGGTCAAACGTAATAGTTGGTTCTGTATATTTTGAATCACTCAGCATATTTATTCAAAAATATAATGCAACTCAAGGTGATAGTATTCCGAATACAGTACAATACACTGATTTGGCAAAGTAGCTGAATACTACAAAAGTATTCAGAGTGTTCTGTAACTGAATACAATTTCAAACTATTCTCTCCAACACTGGTGGTACTCATTTTGGTATTTTGTCCTTGAATGTATGATCCTGGACTACACTATGTTTTAGACAGAATGATCTTAATATCTCCCTATCTCTTAATTGTATTTCTATTCATAAATGTGGATTATTAATATAATCTTTCATTTTTCCCTGTAGCAAGCCATTCAATCACAGGAATCTACAGGTACATTTAAAAAACAAATTATTGTGTAGCCTCACTGTACTATGATATTTATTTATTTTTGTATATATATTTCTTAGACTCTACAGATGAGGAACAACTTGTGGAAGCAGCAGCACATGAGGCTTCAACTACTACTGAGGATGGTGAAGATGACTTCCCTGCAGAGTCTTCAACGGAGTCACCCATCCCTTCGTCCGAGACTGAATCCATGAGCACACCGGATCACCAGACAGAATATGCAGAGAATGAGCAACACTTTGATGACCCTTTTGTCTATGAGGACACCTCTGAGTGTGATTCACAGGAGGATGGGGAATTTAGTGCCTGTGAGGACTCCAAAAATGGCCCCCTTTATACCAACGCACCAATGTCTATTGCGGAAAGCCTTATTCTCATTATGACATTTGCCACCAGACACAAATTAACAGGAAAGGCATTGAATGACTTGATCAAACTTATTAGTGTACACTGTCCTCCTGATGTACAGACTGAATGCCTTCAAAATCTACAGAAATTTAAAGAGTTTTTTGATAGTTCATCATCTTCCTCTTTGCTGTTGCACAAATATTGTAGTGTTTGTTTTGTTTCAATGGAAAGTTCAGACCCAAATTGCAAGTCCTGTGCAGCTGATCTAACAAAAGAAGGTGCCACCTCCCATTTTATTGAAGTTTCTATCGAAGCACAACTAAGATCATTGTTTGCTAAAGATGGGTTTGAGGAAGAGCTTATGTTTAGGTTCAAAAGACAGAAAAAAAGGTATGACACAATAGAGGACATTTATGATGGTGAGATTTATCAGAAGCTTGTACAATGTAATGGGCCTCTTTCTGATCCCAAAAATATTTCTCTTACCTGGAACACAGACGGAATACCCATCTTCAAGTCATCTAAGTTTTCAGTTTGGCCTTTTTATTGTGTTATAAATGAATTGAGCTTTGTTCAACGCACAAAACGAGAGAATATGATCTTTGCAGGACTTTGGTTTGGGGATTCTAAGCCTTCTATGCTAACATTTCTGGAACCTCTGGTGGGAACTCTGAACAAGTTACAAGAAGATGGAACTACAGTGAAATTTGCAGGAGCACAGTTGCCCTTTACATGCAAGGTTTTCACTATTGCAGGAACGTGTGATTTACCGGCTAAGTCTATGGTGCTTAACACAGTTCAATTCAATGGAAGGTTTGGATGCCAAAAATGTGAACAGCCGGGGAAAACTGTAAAAACAGGAGAGAGAGGCCATGTACATGCGTTTCCTTTTCAAACTGACGACCCAAAAGGCCCTCCTCGCACCCACAACAGCTTCATAGAACATGCTAAAGTAGCATATGAGTCCGATAGCGTTGTCCAAGGAGTGAAAGGACCCACGTATCTAAGCAGACTAAAGAGCTATGATCTAGTGCTCGGCACAGCTATAGACTACATGCACTGTGTATTATTAGGAGTTATGCGAACACTGATGTTTCTGTGGTTTTCCACTGAGTTTTCTCGCTGTGATTTTAGTATGGCAAGGTCAGTCAAAGAAGTTGATAAAAGAATGAATGAAATTCGTCCAACATTTTTCATAAGATTTCCACGTTCAGTGTTCTCTCATCGAATGTTCTTCAAAGCATCGGAGTATCGGTCAATTTTGTTGTATTTTGGACCTGCTGTATTTCGTGGAATTCTATTGGACCTCTATTACAACCACTTCCTGCTTCTTAGTGAGTCCGTCTTCATTCTACTTATGGAAACTATAACACCTGCACAAGTAGATCACGCTGAAAGACTGCTGTGGAATTTTTGTTCACAAATTAATGTCCTTTACGGTGAACGATATATGACGGCCACAATGCATCTGCTTGTTCATTTAGCAGATGGTGTAAGACATCTTGGTCCTCTATGGACACATTCTTGCTTTCATTTTGAGGACAAAAATGGCCACTTGCTCCGACTTATACATGGCACCCAAAATATTCCAATTCAAATGGTGAGGGCTGTGAAAATTGTACAAAATCTTCCCTGTATCACACAAACCATTAAGCTTAATAGTCTTGCAGCAGATTTCTTGGCTAAAATGATTGGTGATAGTGGTTATCAAAGAAATTCTGCCAAGAGTGTGTCAATGACTGGGGCATCATACAGTCTATGCCTAAATGCTGATCTTCTGCACCTTCTGCAACAGACTATAGGGGAGCAAATGCCTCATTGTATTGTCAAGGCTTTTAACAGGGCACAAATAGGAAAAACACTTTACACTTCCAAAAAGTATGTTAAAGCCAAGCGGAGAAATAATTGTACAGTGTTATTTAAGGACGGGGCTCAGATTAAATATGGGCAGATTGAACTATTGTTTTTGTACAATGAAATACATCTTGCAATTGTCAATGAATTCTCTGTTACTGGTAGAAACCTGTTACATGACACTCAGACAGGTGGAACATGCTTTCATATTGTCAGTCTAATGGAGATGCCTGTAAAAAGAACAGTTGTTTCCCTTGAAAATATTTTGGGCAAGTTAATGTTTATTGATCTGTCCTCAATGCCTGGCATTGTCTTTGTTGCACATTTCCCAAACAAACTTGAAAGGGACCTCTAAAATGATTATTGCTGTGTTCTCAATAAATTGCAAATGAATGGACATGATTTTCTGGGTGACTAATTGTTTTAAGATATTTTCAATATGGTTTGAGCAACACATTTCTAAAATGTTCTGATATGACTGAAAACAGATATATCACTACTTAAAGAGCAACTAGACACCAGATCAACTTATTTTTTGCTGATAAACTGCTTAAATGGATGTTGAAATTGTATTGTCTACATGTTACTGTCTATATTATTATTAGACATTTTAGGGGTAACTAACAAAACCATCCTTTTGTGCCTAAAAACGAGTGGTTTGTTAATTCACAAACTACATTTACTCCATTTGAATGTTGTGATTGGCTACTGAGGTAGAAGTTCACATCATCAGCTCTGCCACACATGCATGTCTGAGCACCTAAGAGCAACGCTCCTTTTAGCTGCTTTTTCAAATAAGAGAGCTGAGTAAGGCTGGTAACTGATATTTAGATCTTTAAACGTTCACACACTTTATTCCTGATATCATCTGACATCTCTAAGTCTTAGTTCCAAACGATTTGAAATCAAAATATCTGCATGCCTAACACCATGACCAAGGATATCGGCATGAGACTATTTTGAGTTCAGTCTGAAATCTCACCGGTTTCTTTCCATGAGACCAAATTAAGAAGTAGACAGGAGTGACATTGAGACTAGGTTAAGGTAAAAGTGAGATCTTTGTCATATCTCCACTGGAGTCCAAACTGAGCTTTTGTTGGCCTTGTTGCTCGGAGAAAAAGATGAGAAACAGGAGCAATACGCTTAAGACTTATACAAGGCTCAAAATGGTTTCAAGTTTGTCTAGGAGCCAAACTTGAAACCATTTTGAGATCTCTTTTCTGTATTCTCTTTCCTCTGGGGTGGGTTAAGTGTCTTGCCCAAGCACACAACTACAGGCCTATAGAGCCCAAATTTGCCCTGTTCAAATGCCTGCTCTGGCGGCAGTGCTTGAGGTGTCTCGGATGTGGTGTTCCAATTTCCACTACAGGGTTCCACATCAGGATTGAGCCCATTCGGTGAAATGCTCTAGGAAGAGTTCATTAAATTACAGTGAAAACAGTTACTCAGCACATTGCAATTATCGATCCAATTTACCTGCCACACCCTCTTTTGCTTCTTTTTGCCACGGATTGGCACACACTGTTGTATTGGAATTTCCGGTAAAGTATATACCGTGCATTTTATACACAAGGCATCTCAATATAACTCCACACTGCAACATGAGGTGAGTCCTATGACAGCATTGGTTACTTGGTTTGTTGCTGGTATCGTAAACCAAGTAATTGCATGGCAGTGGCGCACGTTTTGATAAGCGCCAATTTACACAGCCTATGGCGTCAGAAAAAGCTTTACAACTCAAAATGTTACATCGTGTTCACATTTCCCCTTCCCAACGTCATAAATTTAATTCAGACCTTTCTCCGTTATGCCTAAAATGTAAAACCGAAGTGGCTACTCTCACCCATTGCTACTGGTCCTGCAGAAAAGTACAACATTTTTGGCATATTATAAAAGGTGAACTTAGTAAAATATTCCCCATTCTTTCTACTTGGTGTAACAGATGTCACTATCACTGGGAAGTATGAGAGGCAACTTCACAGGATGCTTACATTTTGTGCAAGGAAATGTATCCTTCTCAACTGGATTACAGATAAAGCACCTGCAAAAGTCAATGACATCATACCATACTTGAATATGTGTCCTCATGTGAACTCACATGGTGAGCTTTCCACTTGTCTTTGAATGGAGTCGGAATGTTCTGTTTTGGTTTTGTTTAGTTATTTTATATTTTATGTTATTTTTGTTTTGCTTTATGTAAACTAAAATCCAATAAATATATTATTAAAAAAAAAAAAAAAAAAAAGAAAATACTTCATAATCAAACTAATCTTCTTTTTATCACTGTGTTTTCACATTCAGGTTTATGGTCACGGAACAAGCTGTAAACACCAAATGTGACTTTTTACAAGTATTGTATTATATCTGTTGGGTGTAAGAGTGTTTCTTCCCTGTGTTCACTCCACACAGTTTGAGGATGTTTTATTTACTTTTACTTTTACTGGCATGTTTGTGTTGTGGCCTTGGATGTGGTGCAACAAGTTTTTTGCCATTTTGTGTGATATTTTAGCTGGGGATGGCTGTGTCTCATTAGCCGGAGATGGCTGTGTCCAGCTCTTCCTCCCACTCTGCCTTATCAGCAGTGTTTATTGAGGCTTCCGCGCTCTGAGCACGAGACATTAACTACTTGTTCACTTCTCTGTGCACATCCACATAAAACATGCATTGCACACACACACATACGTCCCAGTTTTAGCACTGTTGTTTGATTACACGATGAAGGTTTCAAAAGTCTGAGAATTCAACAAGATACTTGCTTGGTTTTAGAGTCATACAATTACATCTGAGTAGTAATACAAAGAGCAGTGTGATGCACTTTTGTAATTTGTTGCTAGCAAATCTTTGTTTCCAAGTTAACTGGTGCGTCGACAATGCAATGGAATGTACGTGGGTGAGAAGAACTTGTCAACACAACTTATTGCACAAAAAAATGATCAAATTCTTCTATTACTTTGAGTTTTATTAATATTACTTTTAGCTTGCCACCCGAAGGCAATTACAGCCGGTTTCTTCTGCCACCTCTGCGACTTCTCAATAAAGTGCTCATAAACGAGGAGGGCAAAGATGCGAATCAAGGAAGTGATTTTTTCATTTTTTTTTTCATCGTCAGGTAAGTGCGGAAATGAGAAAGCAGGGAGGTTGAGAAGAATGGAGATGGCAGAAAAGTGATACAAAAAGGCAACAGTTACAGTGGGTTCAGAAAGTAATCATACCTTTATATCAATTCCTCTGTTTGGTCTGGGGGGTCATCTGGGGGTCATTTATCAAGAGAGGTACGAAATAGCGAGTGCAAGCTGGAAAATAGTGTATATGAAGCTATTTGCAGGCATGTTGCACCAAATAGTTTTTTTTAATTACCTGTTATACAGTATTAGAGCCCCAAATGTGATAGGTAAATGACAGAAAGCTGCATGAGAGAAAAAAGTGCTATTGACTCTGGTTCTGATCGTCTTTTCGGGAAGTCCGGGCCGATAGTGGAACCTTTGATTCCGGAGGAGCTTTTGTTGTCCAGGTCAACACCGAAACACTGGACCAGCTCTAAACTCTCCATCAGGTACTCGGTGCTTCATTGGAGTTCACCCAACCAGTCTCTATGCGCTTTGTGGACTTGGGGAAAATGTTCGGCCATGTCCCTTGTGGCGTCCAGTGGGGATGTTCCAGGAGCATGGGGTTTGCGACCACTTGCTTAGGGTTGTCTGTTCCCTTCATGACACCAGCAAGAACTTGGTTTGCATTGCCTAAGTCAGAACTGTTCCCAGTGCATGTTGGTCTTTGGACAGAACCTCTTAGGGGTCTGATTTGGAGATCATATATTCCTAGCTCGGCTGACTGCTGCAAACGTTACTGCGGCAATATATTCAGCCGAGTGTGAAGTGACTGAGATGACAATCAGCACCTCCAAATCCGAGGCCATGGTTTTTGGTCGTAAAAAAAGGGGCTGCAGTGATGTGCTGGGTAACTGCACGGCCAGGGCTAGAACAGTCCCAAGAGAAGGAGTTGCGTGCCGGGGCGAGGGCCTTTATCGCCACTTGCAGCTTCAATTGTATTCGAAACTTGAAACTTTTGGCTCACCTGTCACTGGCATCCCACTCAGGGTGTGACATTCCCACAAAACACGACCTGACACAAAGCATCTTCTCATGCTGCAGTGCCTGTCAAAGTGTGATAAAAAACAAAAGCACACCCCTCCTGTTAAAATCACACAAATAGAAGACAGGCATTACTGTACCAATTCTGAACACATAGAACACTGTGTAGCAGTAAATAGTAGCATAATCGAATGGTTTTGCACATCTCTGAATGCTACTGAGCCATGTCATCCTTGGCTTGCTTTTAATTTATCATAATCATAATACTCAGATTGATAGATTTCACAAGCTTCTCAAAGTCTCACATTAACAAGAAAGCTGAAATGTGTCGTCCAAGGACACATCTACCATATCCAATGCTGGTAGTGGTTTTGAGCTGTTAACCTTAGGCTTATATTATATTATATTATATTGTATTACATTAAGAATAGAATTGGATTAAAGTTAAACTAGCCTATATTAAGATGAGGTGGCAGACACCAAGTCACTTTGAAACTTTTTAAAAACTTTGAGATGTAATCACATCATGAGGAGACATCACTTTCATTAAGTTAACTCAAATTTTTGTTCGCGCTTCAAATAATTAACTTTTTGAGGTATTCGGCTTGAATTTTCATGTCGGAGATAAGACACAAAGCACAAATGTGAAATACTAACAATTCTATATGGGTCTAAATGAGAATGATTGAGTAATTGCAACACAGTGCAACCTGCACCATTCCACTTGGGCTGACGTAACACTGAATACATGTGTAATGGGTTTGGCTTGAGGCGAGTTAGTTTGGGAATATAACAGCACAATAATGGGAGACAAAAAAAAACAGTGTCTGAGAGAGTGAGTGTGAGCCACACAAATGATGTGTCAGAGGATGGGTGCGTATAGTGCAGAGCTGATCACATAATTAAAAAGAAAATTCTATATGAGACAAACAGTGTATGCTGTAACCTAAATGTGTCTGTACCACAAAATGACACCATTGATTCCTTACTGTGAATCTTATGATATTTCATTTCAATTCAACTTTAATTTGAACTCGTCGCTAATTTAAAAAGTAGAAACAAAAGGACATGACAAATTAAATGGGAATTAAAAAAAACAAAACAACAATTATGCCAGTGTCTCCTCTTGTTAGACTTTTGAGAGTTTGTAACAAGTGTTAATTCTTGCACTGACATACATTTATGAGGCACTTGTATATTATTATATTACAGAGAAAATAGCTTTCAAATGATAGGAGTTAACAAGGCAAGGCATGTTTATTTACACCGGGCATTTCGTACACAGGCCAACTCAATGTGCCCTAGCTATAGGAGAACTAGCAGAGAAATGCTCATTAGAGTCTTATTAACTTTTTACAGTAATCACAGATAACAGGAATACATACTGTATTATGCGTTGTGTATACTGAGATGTATAGACCTACATTGTAGTGAAGAGGTACAAATTCACAAATACAATGTTCAAACAAGATGTGATTGATTTGATGGGGCAGAGTTTTCAGCTTAGTTACTTTGGGAATATAGGGTCAGGCTGTTGCCTTTAGGGAATGTTGAGACATGCAAGCTTTACTGTATTGCTGGGTTGCAGGTGACATCACAGCGTTCTAAAGGCCTAGAATATTATATAGAGGTAAAATTATTTTGTTTTTGAAGACATTTTTGGTCTTGGACAGAGAGATCATGCACCCAGTGACTGACAAGCTATTAATGATCATTTTTGTAATTCACAAATTGTTTTTTTTAGATATGATTTGTGAAAGTATAATGCAGTTAATAGGAAAAACTGTCTCCTGCCCCCACTGGGTCCTGTGACATCATCAGGGAGGAAACTGCAGAATACGGGTCAGTTCCAGTCGACCTAGGAACAGTTTCGTACACAGGGCCATCGGGAAGCTGAACCCCCTGCACCGGGTTGGAGGCGCAATACACACTAATGGAATCATGAAGAAGAAGCTAACAGGAAAATGGGCAAAGCTAACTGCGGGCAAGCACCACTTGAACAGTATTTACAGCCAAGTTTGAGTGAAAAAAATATCTCCATTGTGTAATTGGATGTACAATATCCCTCTGTCCCTTTGTTTTTTCTGTCAGCGTGGTATTTACTCTTACGGACAATGATGTACAATGAGTAAAAAAACGCAACATGCTACAACACCTGCAGTTGCGCTTATTGCCTCTAGGGGCATGAGTTCCTTAGTACTGCTTTATAGTTCTCTGAGCTTATCTGACCAATCCTGAAAAACACAGTTTGTGTATTTGAAAAATGTTTACTTTTTAAAGCATAATTGCTGCTTCCCCTGTGCCCGGTATAGTTCTGCCTCTCCACCAAACCTAACCTTCTACAAGAGAGAGTTTAGAAATTGCGCAAATCACTGCAGAATAAAAGGAAGGGGGGCACACCATTTTGCAGCCCCAGAGAGAAAGTGCCCTCTTCAGCACCAACAATCAAGAAATTCATTACAATTAAGGGAGAGTGTACAATTTGTGGAAATTTTAATATAAGCTAAGATTTTATACACAAGATCCCATGTTGATGGTGGCATATTTTGTTTGAAAAAGATTTTGTGATTCATTTGTAGCCATTCAAAAAGCTATGATTTTACAGTGATTATAGAGCTCAACATTCCTATCCACTTCTGATCACATGCTGGGGTCCCGAAAGAAAACATCTGATTCTTATTTCGCACTAATTTTTAGAAAATTCTAATGTTTAAGAGTCTAAAAGCACAGCGCCGGCTAATCCGCTCTGCTAGTATTTTTGAAAGAACATAAAAAAAGAAAAGAATGGGACTTTTTTTTTTCTGGATCCCAACATGTGACTAGAGGTCTGCAGGCTTGTTGCCATGGATCTATCATACTAGGTGTGTTTGAGATGAGCCAGACGGACGCAGTTTTGACAGCCGACTGCAGACGCACGGTGCATGCCGGTTAGATTTCTGTCCGACTTGCTCCAGACGGGCTCTGATGTCACGGGCACGTGGGGCACGGAAAGATCGTGAGACCCCAACGAGAGCAGCCGACTTGATCAGCCGCTGCATCTCTCCAGAGGCAACTGCAGGGGCTCCACGGCCCCGTGCATGACGGGAAAACGCCCACCTGTCCGCGGCTCACGCGCAGGTGATTGGATACGAGTCTGCTGTGATCAGAAACATGCTCCTCGCCCCCTCCCCTCTCCTCTTTAGATCTAAACAAATAAACTATGACTGAAACTATTAAAGTTATGCATCGCCCCTACAATAGAGCTCATGTTTGATTATTTTCAGAACAACTAATGATTTAAAAGGACGTATTTTATCTCACAAACTTGAACAAACAAACGAATGGGAAAGTTTCCTCTGATGAAGAATGATGTCTCTGGAGTAAAGGAAACAGAGCAGGAGGTGAATGACTTTTATTTAGGATAAACTTTAAATGAACGCGATATCTGAACGAGACGCTGCGTGATCTGAGGCCACTCTCGTTGTTCTCTGCATGTGGAGGGTCGGATTGGCTTCAGACTTTTTTTCTCCGCCCCCGTTGCGCCGGCTACTCTCACCGATCATCCAGGCGAGCCGCAACGGCATCTCAAACACACCTAATAACTGGATAAGACACTCCCCCCTTGCCCGCGCGCCGGTCGGCGGACGGCCACTCGATGGTACTGCAGCAGCAAATTCACATTGGGCCCAGAAAGGATTTTTGCCATAGAGCGGCCATGCGAAAAAAAACTGTCCGTATTCGGCTGACAGGACGCCTACAACTTTCACAAAGGTCGGATTTAGTGTCGATTATCATGTACATTAACATCATGTACTTTTTTCCCCTTCGAAATTTACGTATCGTCTAAAAAATACATTTGTAAGGACTTAGCCGAGCTCCGCTCTAGCCACGCTCTAGCTTTCCGCCGCGTTGATTGGTCAGAACGTGCACGTGGTGCCGGCAGCGCAGCCGGGCACGTGCAGAGCGCGCCCTCGACGTCCGTGTACGAGCACATGTGGGCTCGGAGGAAAAACAACAACAGCAGCAGCATGAAGACCAGCATGGGGAACCGAGAGAAAAGAGGATGCAAAACTAACTTTGCAAGTAAGTTTGTATCACACAGAATGTATTCTGTGATTGTAAATGTTAGCATACACCACAGTTATTTATAGAATGTAGCTTTATGAAAATAGCAAACAGAAACTACTAAGACTACCATTTTTAAACAAACAGAACAATGCTATTCTAAAAGATGACAGTACCCCGATCCCATTTGCTCATTAAAATATACTGTATGTACATCGAATTACAATAGTGACAAGGCCTAATACATAGTGAGAAGTTTGTTATTTGGACAAACGTCTCGAGAGCAAAATAAGGTTAGTTTTCATAGTGTCTATGACGTCGGACGCTTCCCTGCTATTTTGCCGTCACATTTCGATCTGAACAATATCTGACTGACTAATATTAGTTCCAGGAGTTGGAAATGGTTAGTTTTTGGTTTATTGAACAATATATAATGACGTGACATTTTTAATCAAGTTTGTCTAATAACTAATAATTGACTTTGTCTCTCAAACCAATGCTAAGTGCATTAAAATGAACAAAAAGCAACATGTTGAGCTGTTCAAGACGAAAATAAAAAGTGGTGTTAACCCTTGGTCACTGCATGTCTTTCTATGCATTGTTTTAGCAAAGCAAGACAAAAATGAAGGTCAGAGAACAGAGACAACAGTAATGTTAAAATTACAAAACAAACGTATTCATGCTATCATACTTGTTCACTAATGTAACAAGACTGGTGATTATATTACACGTAATAGACATATAATTGCACAGTAGAGATCTGTATAATTCTCATTCTGGTCTTGTGATCCAGAAATGTGAACTCTAGTATAATAAGGATGACAATATGTTTTTTCTTTCTTCACTGAGGCTGTTCTGCTGCAGAGAGGAGTCTGCTGCAGGATCTGTGTCCACTACGGATATGGAAGGTGCGGCTTTGTATGAACTTCTTTACTAACTGGTGATTAGCTATTACTACTTCAGTTAGTTTGTTATGTGTTTCATAGCCACAAATAAAACTGTAATAAAGTTGCTGCTCAGTAATTCTTCCTATATTGACCAGATGCTGCTGATGGCTGTGTCCGGTCACCATCTCCTCCTCACGGGGCAGACCAGACTCTTACACCGTCTCCTGTTCTGCTGGCTGCACTGAGGTGATCATGGCAGTGTTGGAAAGAACAGAGGCTACACTACACAGGCGTGTCGAGTGGTCTGTTCACAACAAAGCAAAGAAACTGTACTAGTATTGTGTGTCAATGTTATGATAGCCAATATGTTTGTCGTTGTGCTTTGTAATTAAATAATATTGGTAGAAAGTAAATCAAAATGACATTGCATCTAGGTCACATTCAAATCTACTACTGTTGACCAGACTTCACCAAAATAAACTATTTTATCATCCACAGCATATTCTGCTTATGTTAAACAGAAAATGGCCTGTCTCAGTTTAAAGCCCCATCTTGGCAACACAAGACCAGACAAAGACAAACCAACTGTGATGGGACAACAGGAAAGATGCAAAACACAAGGTAGACTTTTGTAATTGTGCTTCCTCATGCAAGCTCTAACTTCTTAAATCACTACAGTCTGCCAAATGTAAGGGAACGTATTCAAGTTAACAAAATAAAGGTGTATCGTGCTTCAGACAGTAAAGGCTGCTCAACTGCACATACGCAGTTATCAAAGTGGACATTTTGGTCATTTTTCTGTTTCTCTTTTAGCTTAATGGTGCAGTATTGAAGTTTCCATTTTCACCAACATGCAGCCCTAGGAACAAAGTCTTGTTGCTGTCAGAAAGAACTGCAGTAGCTGGAGACACCCGGCGTTCTTCGAAGATTAACAGATTTTGCTTTTAAACTCTCTGCCTCTTTACAACCTGCAGTTACTCCTTGGTTTCTTGTTGGAAGAGTCGTGCTCAGACTGTTAAAGCTTTATGTGAGAATGCATGTGTTATACCTGAGATGTTTGTATTGTCCAGAAGGAGACCTGTTCCAGTCTGGGATTGTCGTTGAATCTACTCTGTGCTCTGACAGCGGAGAAAAGAACTTAAGGTGGTCTGGGCTGAGTTTTTAGCTCAGTAGATAACAGCTTTGGGTATTATTCTTTTTCACTTTGTCATGGTAGATATTACGGGCACTTCTGGAAATGAAGCTAATACCACGTGTTTTTCAGAGTGCAGAGGATTACCGTTTATTTTTTTAACTGCTGCCATCGGGTGTAAATCAATAAAATGTACAATTTGGGCAAAACCCAGTGATTGTTTTTTTGTGTATAGTGTTCTAGGCCTATTCTGCAAATATACTGTGGCAGTTTTCTTTTTTGCAAGATCATTAATTTATTGCATGTTGTACAAAAAAAGCTTCATTGCATTTCAATTACATCTATTAGTTTCTGTGACAATGCCATAGACAATTGACATAAATGTTGATGGTGATTTATTTTACTAGACTGTTTTTTTTTAAACTAATTTTGCAATTCTGCTACAGTAAAATTATTTAAAATAACACTACTCACAACTGTACAATGTTCTACTCTTTTCTACTGCTGATTTACTTGTGATATATTGCTAAACTGCAAATGTTGTGAAATGCAATGTAATGTATTATAATAGATCTTGCCAGCCTAATAATTAGAGGATGGTCTGAATCACTTTGCCATTGTTGATAATTATGAATATACAAATTGCAATGATTCTTGTTCTCATGTTCCATCGATAAAAGTCTCGTTCATTTCATGTTTATGTTCATGTCACAAGTTAAATGGATCAAATGCTGCGTTGTACAAAATTGCGGTTATTTAAAACTTACAAAGGTATAAACTGACATTGACTTTGTCATAATGGTGAAAAATAAAAGTTGACTGTGTCTTTTAAACATGGAAAACGGTACAGATCTTTAAATACGCGTTGGGGCTGTAGGCCACTTTGCGAGCTGGGTCTGCTGTTCAACTCAAGGCTGATTCTCCGCTCGCTCTAGTCGTGCTGAGAATATACAATTTACTTGACATGTGGTCAATTGTAGAAGTATAATTAACCTTTAATTAAACGTTGGAAAACAGTTCCAAAAGTGAAGAGCAGATATTATATTACATCAAAAACTAGGCTGACCGATTTTGACCTGCTCAGCATACGGTGGAGCTGCGCTCTGCTGCCGAGCTGCGGCGCTCGCTCTCGTCGCGCTGAGAATCGTGGGCATGGGCAATAAACATCCAGGTTTCTTTGTGTTTTTTATTTGAAATGATAAAAGACCACTAATATGGCCATAACAATTAATAGTATAAATTATACAAGCATATAATAGCCGTTAAAATTTTCGCTGGGCCCAATGAACGCGGAACTAACGCGGAAGTAAGAATTTTTTCTGGCTCGTTGCGCCAATGAGCACAGGCCATTGAAATCAACAGGCGGCCATATTGGAAACCCGGGGCTTGCTTGTTGCACGGTTTGGCTATGCTAGTTCCTCTGTCCTGAAATTGTGAGTGCCAGTACTTACGGTCTGTATTCTTTTCCTGGAATAATAATCATATTTTCTAAAGATTACATGGTGGGCTGTGAGTTCCCGGCAGATCATTTACTGTGTGTTCAAATCTTGATGCAACAAGTTCAGAGGAAACACCTGTGATCATAAAGGATTGATAGTTTGTCTTGAAGCTAAAGGCTAAGATGCTATATACTATTTCAAATTGAATAATGCATGAAATTAATGTTAGCCTTTAGCTTCAAGACAAACTCACTGATCCTTATAAACATAAACGTCTCCTCTACGGAAATATTTACACTGTAGCAACTCGTTAACCTGCAGGAAGTGATCATCTACCAGGAACTCACCGTCCACCACAGAATCTCTAGGAAATAAGATGATTCGAACGAGTCGTACTAGCGCCCACAACTTCAGCTCAGAGCAACTAGCGTAGCCACATTGTGCAACAAGCCTAATTGTTAATAGGGTTTGGACATGAGCAACGTTGTTAATTATCAGTCAAATGTATGTAACAACTCTGAGGTTGAGATTGTGACTTGGGCATTGATACTAGTTCTGAGCTATCCTGATAAAAATGCCGTCATGGGGATTCTCGCTCCATTTAACGCTGACTGTTTTATTATCAGCTTTTTCAGAATACAGTTTTAAAGTAAAGTTTTAACTTGTACAAAGAAATAAATCTTTTACAACAAATATTGTAGTCTGGATCAAATTTGTATGCTTTATTTAGAATGAAAACCTTTGAGTTGAACAACCACAAATTATAATAATACATTTAGAATATAACAATAGCTTTCGATATAATTATTAAAAATGGCTTGACCAAACTCATTTATATTTCTTTACATAAAAACCTTTTAGTTGAGCTATTAATTGCTAAAAACCAATTTCATTTTTTTTACTTGAAAGCCTTTCCTTTTAGTCAACCAAATGAAGAAATATACTTCTGGACAAACTAAACAATATTAACATATACAGAAAAACTTGGTTTGAGTTGAGTTGAAATATATTTTTTGGATGGAACTTCTGCCCACAATTAAATTGAGTTAGTCCAATGAATCATTTTTTTGAGTGCACAGCTGCTTCTCTGTCCATTACAACAAACTGAACTGATTCTGTTTTGTACTGAATTCTTCTAATGTGACTCAGCTGCAAAATGTAACATTTAACTCAGTTCTATCAGTAGATGAAGTTTAATGCCGTTTAAAATACAATTACAATTGAAAGTTAAAACCAAGTATTGGCTCAATCTGATTAAACTGTGGCTGAACTCAAAAACGTAAGGAACGTAACATCAAATAAAAAATGATACAAAATTAATCGAGGACAATGAGTTGGTCCCCGTCCTCGTCTTTGTCCTCGTCTTTGTCCTCGTCGCGTCTGGATGGTCTGACGTCCTGAGGAGAGAACAGTCGTGTCAGCAGGTTCTGGATGTGTTGCTGTAATAGAGGAAGCCTCATTTGAAAGCTAAGGCCGACAACACTGATTGTAACTTTTTTGTTGTGTTGTTTGCATGTTTTTTGTGTGTGTTTTTGTGTGTGTTTATCATTGCATATTTGTTGCTCTTTCGTGGCTTTCTTGTTGATTTCTTTGTTGCTTTTTCACCGCTCTTTAGTCGCGCTTTTCTCACATTTTGGAAGTGTTTTTGTTGTGCTCTCGTCTATTTTTAAACATTTTTTTGTCTATTTTAGTCACTTTTTCCTTTCATCTTCGACACATTATTCCGTTGCTTTTGTCACCACTCTTTAGTCGTGTGTTTTTGTCGCTTTCTTTTATTGTGTCATTGTTGCTTTTCCAGTGTGTTTCTGTAGCTTTTTGTTACATTTTTGTAGCACTTTCATCCTCGTTTTCGTCGCTGTTCTGGTGCTTTTTCCAAGAAGCTTTTAGATTTGGGTAAAGTGTGCTCGGTTCAGGCAATGTTAAGAGGTTAAAGCTATTATGTAACCTATGTATTCAAAGAAGAAAACAAAACCCATGAACTCATGAACTGAACAGCTACAGATTTTGTTTGGAATTTAGATACAAATGAAGAAAAAAAAATAAACTTTACATTTTGCTTTATTCTTTTCAAATGGAATGGTTTTACTTTTGTGCTTTCTCCACCCATTCATGTTAAAAATACTTTTAGGTAAATCTAAAAGCTTCTTTAGTTCTGATGACAAACATCTTTGTTCTACCTGGTTTGATAAAACAGCACTTCATTTCTTCTTGACAATATATATAATAAGTCAAATTGGTGTTAAATACTTGGGACTCTGACCCCTGCACCTGAGGATGTTTTATCTCCTGTCTAGAAAATAAATAATATATTGTTCAAAAAATGTGCACTTTGCCACAATAATTCTACAAATGTCCCCCAAAAAATTACTTCTAGTGATGAAAGAAAACACGATATGGGCCTATTGCATTGATATCATGATCATCATTTCAGGTTTTTACACAAGCACAAAGAGCAATAACACAATGATTGATTATGAAGTTGATATTTACAACTGTTGAGATGTGTGATTGTTTGTTTTAACTGACAAATCCATTTATTTTCACTGCATAATTTAAAAATAATGTGAAAGGCCTATATTTTCACATTCACTGAATTTGGGCATTTTATTGTTGTTGATGTCTATGGTGACCCTGAGACTCACCACTGGAGGTCCTGGCTCAAAGGGCGGGGGGTGCGGGGGTGCATGGGGGTACAGAGGCACCAGCGTAGCGTAGCGGTATACGGGGAACGGAGCGGGCATGCGGACCTGGAGCGGCTGGAGCTGCGGGGGAACAGGGCCGTAGTCCGCCCAGAACAGAGGGTCTGGAGAGTGTGGAGATGAAAGGAAAATAACATTTGGATAATATATCACATCATATATATTTGTTTTTGTTTCCCTCTTGCGCGAGGGAGAGAGAGGCAGAGAAAAAGTTACTCATCATTTCCAGTAGCAGTGTTTGTTTCCACTACATAGCAAAGAAGATTTTATTTAGAATTTTTTGCCTTTCCAATTTAATTTAGAAAATGGAAATACAATAAAACAACCACATAATTAGTTTTTCTGATTTTATTTTGAAACTGAATAACTAATGCACATGTGGCACAATAACTGTGTCATAATCAAACTCACTCGGTGGCGGTGGCGGGGGGTTATAGGGCCTCCTGATCAGGCACGGGTCCGTCAATCCGCGGGGAGAAGCGTCCGCATTTCCCGCCCCTGCGACCAGCGCCTCGTCCCGCCACAGTCTCCGCAGCAGCCCGTTTATGCAGCTGAACTCAGTGGCTAGCGAGCACTTCCGGCAGACGCATCGGCCGAAAGGGCAATCTCTGGCGTGACCTCTCCGCGGCACAAGAAGACCGTGGTTTCGGCATCGTGAGCATTTGTTTACCCGCTGCGCCTCGGCCTTTGACAAGGACATAATGACCAGGGCTTTTCCAGACGAATTTCTCTAGTTATTGTACTACCCAAATATTCTTATAAAACATATGCTGGATCTGATTGGACCTCGCGTAGTCAGTTTAGGGACGGGGAGGGGTTTCAGCTGTTGCATTATTTTATCTATGGAGATGTCCAGGTGCCGGCGTGGGAGGAAATAAGGCATCAGGAAGACAATTTTAGTGGAAAACTACAGAGAGAAGAGAGAAATAGGCCAGAAATAGGGAATTAAAGGGCTTAGAAAATGACTTTTGTTCCAGGAAATAGGAAATACTTTTTATTTGGATTTTTATCAAGTACAATAGTTAAACTTCTTCCACAAAAATTTCCACACGCAGACTCCCTGCAGTTAATGAGAAATTGGCTCCTAAAGCGGGGAAGTTTGTGAAAAAATGGACATTTTAGCCTCTATAGGCATTTTTGACTCCAGTTATTTCAAAAGGTGTCAAGGCCACAGACTTAAAATTTTACAATCATAAAGACAATACTAAACATATTCAATATGTGGTAAAAGAAGGTGGATAGGCAGTGGCGGAGCTAGGGGGTGGCTTTGGGGGCTTAAGCCTCGAATGTTTTTTCAAAAGCCCCGGATCTTTTTTTTTTTTTTTTTTTCGCAAGCATTGAGAGCATTCCTATCCGTTCGTTCAGAGAAAAACAAAACAAATGCGGCAACGTAATGCCGTAATTACCCTTCCCTGCTGAACTTCTCCTGTTTGTCTGTCAGTCAATGGTCGGACCTTAGCCGCGCGCGCGCACGCGTTTGTTGATTCCAGCCGCGCGCGTTCTGTTCAAAGCGGGAGCAGCAGGTCAGAGGCGGAGGAGAGGAGGAGAGGAGGAGGAGAGGAGGTCTGCTCAATTTAATCACATTCTCAAATCGTAGGTAGTGGCGGTCACGCGTCATTTGTGTGTAATCAATCATAAATCTGTCACGGACGGTAACTGCGCGCCCTGAAAGCTACGAAGGCTAACTTTCCCCTCCTAACTAGTGTTTACCTCACTAGCATTAGCGTTAGTATTCCTGATGCTGCGACCATAAGCTGCCACTAGTTGTGTTTCGTTCTTGAGTAAACTAATTAGACATTAAATGAGCAAAGCCCCACACGTTTCCATTACAATCCTGCTTCATTTTTATGACATAATAATATATTTTTAGTGACTTGCCACCATGGACATCAGGTGTTTAAAAAAAAAAAAAAAAAGACAGGAAGGAAATCCAGGTGAGAGAGAACAACAGAACAATTTCACACGTTTGCAATACTACAATATATGTCAAAACTTTGGGTTTTTAACTCTGGTGGATTTATAGTGCAAAGAGAGAGAAATGACACAGAGAGGGAAAGAGCAGAATGAGGACAGTACGGAAATGGAGCGAGAAACAGGTAAGAAATAGTCAGACAAGCCCTGCCTGCTCAGTGCTTGTTTTTAGTTTGGACTGACATGATACAGGACACTGAAAAAAGTGCCTGCAGCTTCAATAGCCCTGCAGTTTGTCCAGTAAATAAAACACAGGAAAGCAGGTTCAATTGTCAAAAGGGAAAGTGTCTATGAAGTGTGTATAAATTGGAAGTATCTGGTGCAGTACTGGCCGAGGTTAATGGTTCTGAAGCAAACACCAACCTAAAAGTAGTCCAGTAGTTTAGTGGTGGTTCCCTAACTGCAGGGCAGGGTTCAAACTGATAATTGATCATTTTCAAACACATCCAGAAGTGGACATAATTACAACTAAAACAACATAAGTTTAGCTCGTCATTGCTACTAATACTAACTCAAAAATCTAGCTTACCTGTAGATATTGTTGTTTCAGCCCTGCACAACATGCACAGATTCAAATGTGGCTCTGAGAAAATGATTAGACTTTATTTTGTACCGTCTGTCTTAGTTTAGGACAGAATCTGTGCAACTTTAGCTTAGTCCATGTTCATGTGAGTCATTTGTCCTGCTATTTGCTTTTTTTATTGATGGTTCTGATTCTGTCCTGAATGAATCCTGGTTTGGTCCTGGTCTATAACTGGCTTGATCTAATACTGTCACGAGTGAGTCCTTGTTTAAAAAAAAATCCATGTGATGACTTTCTGTTATTTTTCCTTTAGACTTTAGGTTCATTTAGAGCAACGAATAAATATAATTAAATTAATAAAAGTATTACCAGCTTAAAATTGTGAGTGTTTTTAAATTGTGTATTTTAAGAGTAAAGTAATAAAAATCTAGCCTATGTTTCATTATTGTATAACAAGAGATTAAAATAGAATATGTTCATCTAAAATACACCAAATTGCACTAAATGACATCTGTGAAAGTCAAAATTTCCTGGGGGAGGACCCCCAGACCCCCCACATAGATATGATTTCATCTTATTACTTGTAAAACCCTGGCTGTGGTCCGGCTTGCACAGACTTCTATAAAGAAAAGCAAGTGTAAGCCATCATTATTGTGTGGCTACAGTCCTGTAGGGCTTGTTAAAAAACTGCTCATTATTATTCATTGTATTGTATTTTTCTGTTTTCAAAATATATGCACCATCGCAGGTGGATTTCAGTCCACGACCCAAAATTTTTTATGGGCTAAGCCCCTGATGATTGGAGTGTCTAGCTCCGCCCCTGGTTGTGAGGGTCACTTTCACGTAGTTTCAATATGTATGAAAATGAAGCGCTGGGATATTGTAACGTAAGAGGCCGCTTCCAGAAAACACTGTGACATTGTTTTTCGGTTGTATCCGAAAGGTGCTCTAATTAGGCCAAGGTCAGGACAGGAAATGCTCCAGCAGCGTATCGCAACACTCCTCACACATTCCTCTTTGAAACACATGATTATGAGCTAATGATAAACATTACTGAGCCCATCCTACTTTGTATTTAGATAGCAAGAAGTCATTTTTCTGTACACACATGGGGCAGCACGGCCGCGGCTGCAGAATGCCTGAATTACCTGTTGACATTTCTTCAAATAAATGTACCAAAATGAGAACTTGTCTCACTGCCTGTCCTTTCCTCGACTCTTGCACCCAAATTGGAATCAACCAGCATGATCCGACAAAAAGCCAAGGTCAGGAGGGGTGCAATAAGGGCCACTAGGGTCAAAAAGCATTACTTCAGTTTTGTCCTGATTTAGGCATAAAAAGTTAAGAAATCCAAAAGGGGCCTAACAGCATGTGGATCACCCTTCTTTAACCTCTTACCACCCGCCAAAACCAAATGCATTCTGTCCTCTTTGGCTATTATACCCAGATAGCAAGCCAATGTGGCCCACATCAGGCAACGATGTGGCACTTGTGGCATTGGTGTGGCTGCGGGAAACAGATGTAAACCAGAAGTGGGCCATGTAAAACATAACAACACATGGCCCATTAATGGAATAACGTTTATGGGCCACTTATGGCAAAGACATGGCACGTGTGGCCTCAATATCTCCAGATAAACCAGCAGTTAACCAAATGTGGCCCACATGCAAATGACCAACTATGGCCCATTAATGAAAAAACATATATGGGCCACTTATGGCAAAGACATGGCACGTGTGGCTTCAATATCTCCAGATAAACCAGCAGTTAACCAAATGTGGCCCACATGCAAATGACCAACTATGGCCCATTAATGAAAACACATATATGGGCCACTTATGGCAAAGACATGGCAGTTCCAGGATAGTTTAAACCGGAATAACCAGAGGCAAACCAAATATGGCCCATATACAAAATACAAAAACATCTGTGGGCCAATGGTGGCAAGTGGGCCATGTCTGGACCACCTTTGAATAATCTGGTTTACTACTGGCCCTGTTCTGGGTTTATTGTGGGCCAGATGTGGTAACCGGATATGGACCACGTTATGGCCGATAATCCACACGGTATGTGAGCCAAACGTGAGCCAAAAGTAAGATATGTAGGCCAGACGTGGGCCAAAAAATGTGTCCACGTGTGGTACTCCAATGGGCCAAATACGACCACATGTGTACCATCAGTGGGCCATGTCTGGACCACCTTTGAATAATCTGGTTTACTACTGGCTAAGAGTTGGACCTGTTCTGGGTTTATTGTGGGCCAGATGTGGTAACCGGGTGTGGACCGCGTTATGGCCGATAATCCACGCGGTATGTGGGCCAAATCAACGTGTCTGATGTGGGCCACATCTGGGCCATACCAATTTTGCTATCTGGGTATAGGCCTGTGTAACACCTCATTTGAAAGCTAAGACCCACAAAACTGATTCCTCGCATTGTTGCTGTGTTGGGTCACCTTTTGTATGTTTTTTTCTTTCTTTTTTTTCATTTTTGTCACATTTTTTTTTCCAATTTTTGTTATTTTTTTTGTTAAGTTTTTGTCACATTTTTGTTGAATTTTTGTCACATTTTTGTTGAATTTTTGTTATTTTTTTGGTTGAGTTTTTGTCACATTTTTGTTGAATTTTTGTGATTTTTTTGGTTGAGTTTTTGTCACATTTTTGTTGATTTTTTGTCATTTTTTTGTTGAATTTTTGTCACATTTTTGTTGAGTGTTTGTCACATCTTTGTTGAATTTTTGTCACATTTTTGTTGCGTTTACATCCTTGTTTTCTTCTCATTTTTTGTGGCTATTTTGGTGTTTTTTCCCCAAGAAGCTTTTTGATTAGGGTAAAGCCAAACTGGAGAAAATGGGATCCGTTCAGATGGGAGTTAAGAGGTTAAAGGCAGATAGATTTGACCGTCATCGGCATAACAGTGAAAAGTACTGCCATGTTTTCTCAGAATGTAACCAAGTGGGAACATGTGCACGGTAAACATTAAAGGGCCAAGTATTGATCCTTGTGGTACCCCGCATGACAAAGGGTCCTGAGAGGAAACGCATGCTCTGAAATTAACATGTGTGACATGTGAACCTTTGAACTCAGGTGCCCCCCATGGGAAAATGTATACAAAGATGGCCTGTTGACCTGTCTGCTCTGGTGATCTCAGTTCTGGTCTGAACAGGACGAGAAGCAGCCATTAAACCGCCTCACAGGGTTTCTTATCAGGCTGGACCAGTGTCTTCTCTCCCAGCTTGCTGTTCTGGGAGGGGGAAGTTTAACCTCTTAACTCCCGCCTGAACCGAGAGGATCTTTTTCCTCACGTCATCAGATTTTTTTTCCATCATTGTTTTGTTTTTTTGCCATTTTTTCGTCATTTTTTTTTTGTCATATTTTTTGTCACATTTTTGTCATTTTTTTGTTCAATTTTTATCACATTTTTGTCAATTTTTTTCACATTTTTGTCATTTTTCCCCCACATTTTTGTCATTTTTTCGTCATATTTTTTATCACTTTTTTTTCCACATTTTTTCACATTTTTGTCATTTTTTGTCACATTTTGGTCATTTTTTCGTCATATTTTTTATCACTTTTTTTTTAAACATTTTTTCACATTTTTGTCATTTTTTTGTCACATTTTTGTCATTTTTTGGTCATTTTTTCGTCATTTTTTCATCAATTTCTTGTGTCATTTTTGCCCCTTTTTCCATCAATTTTTCGTCCCTTTTTTGCCAATGTTTTCACCCTTTGCTTCATGTTGACTGTCTTAGTAATGACAGATGTTTGGCAAAAACTACGACAAGAAGCGACCAAGATCTTCCACATCATTGTTTTCGTCTCAGTTTTGTTGCTACTCTCACAGCTTTTTTCCCAGAAGCTTTTGGACTGGGGTAAAGCCAAACTGGAGAAAATGTGCTCGGTTCAGGTGGGAGTTATTAATTAACTGGGAGCGAAGGGGTTGGAAACTTCAGACTAGACTTGACTTCTCAGACTTCTCTGTCAGTCGGCTCAAAGCGACAAACCGTCAGAGAATGAACATCGTAAAGAGAGAGTTTGGGCTTTTTTTGGTACTAGTTTGAGCTAAGATGTTCTGGAGAAAACAAGGTACATTTTTTTTTTTGGATACTCACAGGGGAAAGTAGAGCTTGGGGTTGTAGTATCGATAGTCTTCGCTGTCGTCGGTCAGTATGGACAGCATATCCAGATCGATGTACTCGCTGTGGGGATGTAAGAGAGAGACTTCACACTGCGTCCCGTCATAAATAAAACGTCAGAAAACATCCAGCACCTTTCAGCTTCACTGTCGCTCCAGTAATCTCCAACAGCCTGCATGATGGACTCCAGCAACTCCTTCGAAATGTCACGGTCCATCTTCGCTGTGGAGAGGAGTGTGATGGGAAAATAAATCCTCGCTTGAAGCCCTGATGAGTTGTATGAGATATATAGAGATAGTTTATTGTTTGTATGAGGAAAGAGATGGAACAAAAGCCTTGGACTTGTGCTAATCAGCTCAGGGTGTCGCTGACACAAAGACATGACGACACAGATGTTGATTCTAAAAGCTGTGAGGAGCTGTCGTTTGCTTAAAGAGGGGGTGTTATGGGGGGGAAAAGCGCTTTATAAGTTGAGAGCATTTACCATAAAAATGCCATTAGAACATGAACTTTAACTTAACTTAAAAATATAGATGTGTTTTCATGTGTGTTTTAAAATGGCTGAAAGAACATTGTTCTTAAAGGAATAGGCCACCGTTTTTACATACTGAGATATGTTCTTACCTTAGCTTTGACGAGTTCTTTAGGACCTGTCTGGTCTTCACCCGTGCCTTCAATCACGTAAACACAGCGCAGACGGCGTTAGCATTTAGCCTCTCCCTCTCTCCTCTATAGCTCCAAAACAGGTCAAGATAGAAGCTACCGAGCTCTTCCACGTTTTCCCTATTTAAATATGGTTACGTGAAGTGTTCCACTACAAACAATGTGAATTTTCCAAGCGGATAAAAGGGGGAACTATAATGTAAGGCGTAATAATACCAGGAGTATAGTTTGGCATCCGCACAGTAAAGTGAAGATTACTGCGCGGATTTTGAACTACTCCTGGTATTATTACGCCTTACAATATAGTTCTCCCTTTTATCCGCTTAGAAAATCCACAATGTTTAATTTTGTGTAATTATACTTTGTAGTGTAACACTTCACGTAACCATATTTAAATAGGGAAAACGTGGAAGAGCTTGGTAGCTTCTATCTTGACCTGTTTTGGAGCTATAGTGGAGAGAGGGAGAGGCTAAATGCTAACGCCGTCTGCGCTGTGTTTACGTGACTGAAGGCACGGGTGAAGATCAGACAGGTCCTAAAGAACTCGTCTAAGCTCAGGTAAGAACATATCTCAGTATGTAAAAACGGGGGCCTATTCTTTTAATGTAATGTGTTACAACCGACCCTGCCCTGTCATTTTCATCCAGGTAACATAAATGCTTTGCAAAAAATACATTATTTCAGCTGGCCTTCAGTTGAAATGAGTCCACTTGAAATAGTTAGATTTTTCTAAAGCTGCTTTAGAGCCGACTCTTTATAACCAAGCTCTACTTCTGATCACACAGAAATATTTTCTTTCTCTCAGATGGTAGAGAGGGTCGTCTCATGATCGGAAGGTCGGGGGTTCGAATCCCACCTCCTGAAAGTGCACATTGTCATTGTGTCCTTGGGCAAGACACTTCACCCACATTGCCCCCAGTGTCTGCAAGCAGAGTCGTGTCTCTGCTTGCTTATGCTGCTTGCCTCTTTATTCGCTTTTTTAATCACTCTTTTTTGGCACATGTCACACGGATATGATTTTATTCTCTTCTTCTAAGTGAGCCAAGACTTTTTAAATCATTTTTAATCATTATATGCCTTTTATTTTTTACAACTCATCTGGACCAGCGACGACAGTCTTATCAACATGGCTGCGGGAGTAACGCAAACATCTTCTTGTGAAAGCTGTCGGATTTATCAACAAGAAATTCTTTTGCTGCGGGACAAAATTCTCGCCTTTGAGATGGATAAAGGACTTAATGACACGCTCCCTATGGAACACGGTAAGAAGACTGGAAAAACTGATACTTGCAACCTAAAGCTAGACGATACCGTAACGTTCCCGAAACTAAACAGACAACTTGGCGCCAGGCCAAAGCAAAGAAAACGTGCTAGCAAAAATAAACCTGGAATAAAGTTAACAAACAGATTTTCACCTCTCTCAGAAGATGAGCATAACAAACGGAGAAAATCAGAGAGAGACAGAGAAAAAGAAGTCAAAACAAAGCTCGAGAGGAAAAGTGTGGCAAGTGTCAAGGCCAGAGATATCCTGGTGCTTGGAGACGGAGCCATATCTAATATAAACAATGACAGGATTACTACAAGCAGTTATCCCAGCGCCACAGTTTCTGACATCATAGATGTTCTAAACAAGGAAATCACAAATAACCCTGGGATTGACAAACTTATCATACATGTTGGTGCTGTGGACATAAGAGACGAAGAGTCTGAAGCCCTGAAAGAAAAGTTCAAAACACTTTTTGAGAGACTTGATTGTCTGGATAAAGAGGCAATACAAATGTTCATCAGTGGACCCATCCCAAACATCGACGGAAGAATAAACAAATTCTCCCGGCTGTTTCAGTTGAATACATGGCTGTCCAATGTCTGTGAGTCGAGAGGACTGTATTTCATAGAGAACTTTAATCTGTTCTGGCAACGTGATGACCTGTTTAGAGGAAATGGGCCTCACTTGAGCAGAGGTGGAGTGAGACGACTGACGGAAAATCTCCTCCACGCTCTGCAAAATCAGTGGAGGCCTGAGCTACAAGGGGGAGCCGAAAGGAGCATGAGAAGAGCTCCTGGCTCAGCAGCAAAGGGCTCAACTGCACCACCAATAAATGATACAGTCACAGCTGCGTCATCTGCATCTGCCGTAAAGGACTCAGCTGCAGTAAAGGTTTCAGCCATAGCAGCACCACCTGCACCTACGGACTTAGCCACAGTTAAGGATTCAGCCACAGCAGCACCATCTGCACCTATGGAATCAGCCACAGTTAAGGATTCAGCCACAGCAGCACCATCTGCACCGGTGGACTCCGCTGCAGTTAAGGATTTAGCTGCACCAGCACCACCCGCATCTCCAGAAAGCGTTTCAACAATAGCAGCATCACCACCTGCATCTCCGGGGAAAAGCTCAGCTTCAGCACCACCTGCACCTTTATTAAATGATTCAGCCGAAGGAGCACTTTCACCTACTCCACCACAGGCCTTGAGCCCGACTACTACATCTACACCCTCCAGAGACTTTTCTGAATTGTTCCCATCCTCAGAGTCACCTATGGGATTTTCCAACCATCTTGACACTCCAATTACGTCAAGACCAAGGCTTTCATCCCCAAAGAAGCATCCACAAACCAAGGTCTCCCCAGCTCGGCCCCCACCACCGGCGCCCACAGCTGTTATCTCCAGCAGCTTCACTGCTGCTGTCTAGGACATTAGGGGCCTCTGCGTTGCTACCATACATAGCAAACTCAAAACCAACCAGAGGTCCATAGAGGGAGTGTGTTCTTACAAGACAATTAGTACTGTCAAACAACATAGATTAGATAAGAGAGGGACAGTCAGACCGTCCAATCAAAGAAATCTAATCCATATCCCCTGCAAAAAGATTCCATCCACTCAAACACAGATAAATCTCAAACATGCTGTACTCAATGTCAGATCGCTAAAAAACAAGTCCTTTTTAATAAATAGTTTTATTTCCTCTTATAATCTAGATTTTATGTTTTTAACTGAAACATGGCTAGATAAAAACACTGGTAATGCAGTTTTGATTGAGTGTAGTCCATCTCACTTCAATTTTGTGTCTGAAACACGCCAAAACCAGAGGGGTGGGGGTGTTTGTGCCATATTCAGGG